>NW_026600499.1:133375-185875 GCF_029448725.1 Salvelinus fontinalis
CCCTGGTTAAAAGTAGTGCACTATATAGGGACTAGGGGTTAGTGCACTATATAGAGACTAGGGGTTAGACCGTATAGGCCCTGGTTAAAAGTAGTGCACTATATAGAGACTAGGGGTTAGACCGTATAGGCCCTGGTTAAAAGTAGTGCACTATATAGGGACTAGGGGTTAGTGCACTATATAGAGACTAGGGGTTAGACCGTATAGGCCCTGGTTAAAAGTAGTGCACTATATAGAGACTAGGGGTTAGACACTATATAGAGACTAGGGGTTAGTGCACTATATAGAGACTAGGGGTTAGACACTATATAGGGACTAGGGGTTAGTGCACTATATAGAGACTAGGGGTTAGACCGTATAGGCCCTGGTTAAAAGTAGTGCACTATATAGAGACTAGGGGTTAGACACTATATAGGGACTAGGGGTTAGTGCACTATATAGAGACTAGGGGTTAGACCGTATAGGCCCTGGTTAAAAGTAGTGCACTATATAGAGACTAGGGGTTAGACCGTATGGGCCCTGGTTAAAAGTAGTGCATTATATAGGGACTAGGGGTTAGTGCACTATATAGAGACTAGGGGTTAGACCGTATGGGCCCTGGTTAAAAGTAGTGCACTATATAGAGACTAGGGGTTAGACCGTATGGGCCCTGGTTAAAAGTAGTGCACTATATAGAGACTAGGGGTTAGACCGTATGGGCCCTGGTTAAAAGTAGTGCACTATATAGAGACTAGGGGTTAGACCGTATAAGACCTGGTTAAAAGTAGTGCACTATATAGAGACTAGGGGTTAGTGCACTATATAGAGACTAGGGGTTAGACCGTATAGGTCCTGGTTAAAAGTAGTGCACTATATAGGGACTAGGGGTTAGACCGTATAGGTCCTGGTTAAAAGTAGTGCACTATATAGAGACTAGGGGTTAGACCGTATAGGTCCTGGTTAAAAGTAGTGCACTATATAGGGACTAGGGGTTAGTGCACTATATAGAGACTAGGGGTTAGTGCACTATATAGGGACTAGGGGTTAGACCGTATAGGTCCTGGTTAAAAGTAGTGCACTATATAGGGACTAGGGGTTAGACGCTATGGGCCCTGGGTAAAAGTAGTGCACTATATAGGGACTAGGGGTTAGTGCACTATATAGAGACTAGGGGTTAGTGCACTATATAGGGACTAGGGGTTAGACACTATAGGCCCTGGTTAAAAGTAGTGCACTATATAGGGACTAGGGGTTAGACCGTATGGGCCCTGGTTAAAAGTAGTGCACTATATAGAGACTAGGGGTTAGACGCTATGGGCCCTGGTTAAAAGTAGTGCACTATATAGGGACTAGGGGTTAGTGCACTATATAGAGACTAGGGGTTAGTGCACTATATAGGGACTAGGGGTTAGACGCTCTGGGTCCTGGTTAAAAGTAGTGCACTATATAGAGACTAGGGGTTAGACCGTATGGGCCCTGGTTAAAAGTAGTGCATTATATAGAGACTAGGGGTTAGTGCACTATATAGAGACTAGGGGTTAGACCGTATAGGCCCTGGTTAAAAGTAGTGCACTATATAGAGTCTAGGGGTTAGACCGTATGGGCCCTGGTTAAAAGTAGTGCACTATATAGAGACTAGGGGTTAGACCGTATAGGCCCTGGTTAAAAGTAGTGCACTATATAGAGACTAGGAGTTAGTGCACTATATAGAGACTAGGGGTTAGACGCTATGGGCCCTGGTTAAAAGTAGTGCACTATATAGGGACTAGGGGTTAGACCGTATAGGCCCTGGTTAAAAGTAGTGCACTATATAGGGACTAGGGGTTAGACCGTATAGGCCCTGGTTAAAAGTAGTGCACTATATAGAGACTAGGGGTTAGACGCTATGGGTCCTGGTTAAAAGTAGTGCACTATATACGGTCTAGGGGTTAGACCGTATAGGCCCTGTTTAAAAGTAGTGCACTATATAGGGACTAGGGGTTAGACCGTATAGGCCCTGGTTAAAAGTAGTGCACTATATAGAGACTAGGGGTTAGACCGTATAGGCCCTGTTTAAAAGTAGTGCACTATATAGGGACTAGGGGTTAGTGCACTATATAGAGACTAGGGGTTAGTGCACTATATAGAGACTAGGGGTTAGTGCACTATATAGAGACTAGGGGTTAGTGCACTATATAGAGACTAGGGGTTAGACCGTATGGGCCCTGGTTAAAAGTAGTGCACTATATAGAGACTAGGGGTTAGACCGTATAGGTCCTGGTTAAAAGTAGTGCACTATATAGAGACTAGGGGTTAGACCGTATAGGCCCTGGTTAAAAGTAGTGCACTATATAGAGACTAGGGGTTAGACCGTATAGGCCCTGGTTAAAAGTAGTGCACTATATAGAGACTAGGGGTTAGACCGTATAGGCCCTGGTTAAAAGTAGTGCACTATATAGAGACTAGGGGTTAGACCGTATGGGCCCTGGTTAAAAGTAGTGCATTATATAGGGACTAGGGGTTAGTGCACTATATAGAGACTAGGGGTTAGACCGAATAGGCCCTGGTTAAAAGTAGTGCACTATATAGGGACTAGGGGTTAGACCGTATGGGCCCTGGTTAAAAGTAGTGCACTATATAGAGACTAGGGGTTAGACCGTATAGGCCCTGGTTAAAAGTAGTGCACTATATAGGGACTAGGGGTTAGACCGTATGGGCCCTGGTTAAAAGTAGTGCACTATATAGAGACTAGGGGTTAGTGCACTATATAGGGACTAGGGGTTAGTGCACTATATAGAGACTAGGGGTTAGTGCACTATATAGAGACTAGGGGTTAGACCGTATGGGCCCTGGTTAAAAGTAGTGCACTATATAGAGACTAGGGGTTAGACGCTATGGGCCCTGGTTAAAAGTAGTGCACTATATAGAGACTAGGAGTTAGTGCACTATATAGAGACTAGGGGTTAGTGCACTATATAGGGACTAGGGGTTAGACCGTATAGGCCCTGGTTAAAAGTAGTGCACTATATAGAGACTAGGGGTTAGTGCACTATATAGGGACTAGGGGTTAGTGCACTATATAGAGACTAGGGGTTAGACCGTATGGGCCCTGGTTAAAAGTAGTGCACTATATAGAGACTAGGGGTTAGACCGTATGGGCCCTGGTTAAAAGTAGTGCACTATATAGAGACTAGGGGTTAGACCGTATGGGCCCTGGTTAAAAGTAGTGCACTATATAGAGACTAGGGGTTAGACCGTATAGGCCCTGGTTAAAAGTAGTGCCCTATATAGAGACTAGGGGTTAGACCGTATGGGCCCTGGTTAAAAGTAGTGCACTATATAGAGACTAGGGGTTAGTGCACTATATAGAGACTAGGGGTTAGTGCACTATATAGAGACTAGGGGTTAGACCGTATAGGCCCTGGTTAAAAGTAGTGCACTATATAGAGACTAGGGGTTAGTGCACTATATAGGGACTAGGGGTTAGACACTATAGGCCCTGGTTAAAAGTAGTGCACTATATAGAGACTAGGGGTTAGACCGTATGGGCCCTGGTTAAAAGTAGTGCACTATATAGAGACTAGGGGTTAGTGCACTATATAGGGACTAGGGGTTAGACACTATAGGCCCTGGTTAAAAGTAGTGCACTATATAGAGACTAGGGGTTAGACCGTATAGGCCCTGGTTAAAAGTAGTGCACTATATAGAGACTAGGGGTTAGACCGTATAGGCCCTGGTTAAAAGTAGTGCACTATATAGAGACTAGGGGTTAGACCGTATAGGCCCTGGTTAAAAGTAGTGCACTATATAGAGACTAGGGGTTAGACCGTATGGGCCCTGGTTAAAAGTAGTGCATTATATAGGGACTAGGGGTTAGTGCACTATATAGAGACTAGGGGTTAGACCGTATAGGCCCTGGTTAAAAGTAGTGCACTATATAGGGACTAGGGGTTAGACCGTATGGGCCCTGGTTAAAAGTAGTGCACTATATAGAGACTAGGGGTTAGACCGTATAGGCCCTGGTTAAAAGTAGTGCACTATATAGGGACTAGGGGTTAGACCGTATGGGCCCTGGTTAAAAGTAGTGCACTATATAGAGACTAGGGGTTAGTGCACTATATAGGGACTAGGGGTTAGTGCACTATATAGAGACTAGGGGTTAGACCGTATGGGCCCTGGTTAAAAGTAGTGCACTATATATGGACTAGGGGTTAGACCGTATGGGCCCTGGTTAAAAGTAGTGCACTATATAGAGACTAGGGGTTAGACCGTATAGGCCCTGGTTAAAAGTAGTGCACTATATAGAGACTAGGGGTTAGACCGTATGGGCCCTGGTTAAAAGTAGTGCACTATATAGAGACTAGGGGTTAGTGCACTATATAGAGACTAGGGGTTAGACCGTATGGGCCCTGGTTAAAAGTAGTGCACTATATAGAGACTAGGGGTTAGTGCACTATATAGGGACTAGGGGTTAGACCGTATAGGCCCTGGTTAAAAGTAGTGCACTATATAGAGACTAGGGGTTAGACCGTATAGGCCCTGGTTAAAAGTAGTGCACTATATAGAGACTAGGGGTTAGTGCACTATATAGAGACTAGGGGTTAGTGCACTATATAGAGACTAGGGGTTAGACCGTATAGGCCCTGGTTAAAAGTAGTGCACTATATAGAGACTAGGGGTTAGACGCTATGGGCCCTGGTTAAAAGTAGTGCAATATATAGGGACTAGGGGTTAGTGCACTATATAGGGACTAGGGGTTAGTGCACTATATAGGGACTAGGGGTTAGACCGTATAGGCCCTGGTTAAAAGTAGTGCACTATATAGAGACTAGGGGTTAGTGCACTATATAGAGACTAGGGGTTAGACCGTATAGGTCCTGGTTAAAAGTAGTGCACTATATAGGGACTAGGGGTTAGACCGTATAGGTCCTGGTTAAAAGTAGTGCACTATATAGAGACTAGGGGTTAGTGCACTATATAGAGACTAGGGGTTAGACCGTATAGGTCCTGGTTAAAAGTAGTGCACTATATAGGGACTAGGGGTTAGACCGTATAGGTCCTGGTTAAAAGTAGTGCACTATATAGGGACTAGGGGTTAGTGCACTATATAGAGACTAGGGGTTAGACCGTATGGGCCCTGGTTAAAAGTAGTGCACTATATATGGACTAGGGGTTAGACCGTATGGGCCCTGGTTAAAAGTAGTGCACTATATAGAGACTAGGGGTTAGACCGTATGGGCCCTGGTTAAAAGTAGTGCACTATATAGAGACTAGGGGTTAGACCGTATAGGCCCTGGTTAAAAGTAGTGCACTATATAGAGACTAGGGGTTAGACCGTATAGGCCC
This sequence comes from Salvelinus fontinalis, assembly GCF_029448725.1. NCBI lineage: Eukaryota > Metazoa > Chordata > Actinopteri > Salmoniformes > Salmonidae > Salvelinus > Salvelinus fontinalis. The sequence goes on from NW_026600499.1 coordinate 138,680, forward strand.
TGGTTAAAAGTAGTGCACTATATAGAGACTAGGGGTTAGTGCACTATATAGAGACTAGGGGTTAGACCGTATAGGCCCTGGTTAAAAGTAGTGCACTATATAGAGACTAGGGGTTAGACCGTATAGGTCCTGGTTAAAAGTAGTGCACTATATAGAGACTAGGGGTTAGACCGTATAGGCCCTGGTTAAAAGTAGTGCACTATATAGAGACTAGGGGTTAGACCGTATAGGCCCTGGTTAAAAGTAGTGCACTATATAGAGACTAGGGGTTAGACCGTATAGGCCCTGGTTAAAAGTAGTGCACTATATAGAGACTAGGGGTTAGACCGTATGGGCCCTGGTTAAAAGTAGTGCATTATATAGGGACTAGGGGTTAGTGCACTATATAGAGACTAGGGGTTAGACCGTATAGGCCCTGGTTAAAAGTAGTGCACTATATAGGGACTAGGGGTTAGACCGTATGGGCCCTGGTTAAAAGTAGTGCACTATATAGAGACTAGGGATTAGACCGTATAGGCCCTGGTTAAAAGTAGTGCACTATATAGGGACTAGGGGTTAGACCGTATGGGCCCTGGTTAAAAGTAGTGCACTATATAGAGACTAGGGGTTAGTGCACTATATAGGGACTAGGGGTTAGTGCACTATATAGAGACTAGGGGTTAGACCGTATGGGCCCTGGTTAAAAGTAGTGCACTATATATGGACTAGGGGTTAGACCGTATGGGCCCTGGTTAAAAGTAGTGCACTATATAGAGACTAGGGGTTAGACCGTATAGGCCCTGGTTAAAAGTAGTGCACTATATAGAGACTAGGGGTTAGACCGTATAGGCCCTGGTTAAAAGTAGTGCACTATATAGAGACTAGGGGTTAGTGCACTATATAGAGACTAGGGGTTAGACCGTATGGGCCCTGGTTAAAAGTAGTGCACTATATAGAGACTAGGGGTTAGTGCACTATATAGGGACTAGGGGTTAGACCGTATAGGCCCTGGTTAAAAGTAGTGCACTATATAGAGACTAGGGGTTAGTGCACTATATAGAGACTAGGGGTTAGTGCACTATATAGAGACTAGGGGTTAGACCGTATAGGCCCTGGTTAAAAGTAGTGCACTATATAGAGACTAGGGGTTAGACGCTATGGGCCCTGGTTAAAAGTAGTGCAATATATAGGGACTAGGGGTTAGTGCACTATATAGGGACTAGGGGTTAGTGCACTATATAGGGACTAGGGGTTAGACCGTATAGGCCCTGGTTAAAAGTAGTGCACTATATAGAGACTAGGGGTTAGACGCTATGGGCCCTGGTTAAAAGTAGTGCAATATATAGGGACTAGGGGTTAGTGCACTATATAGGGACTAGGGGTTAGTGCACTATATAGGGACTAGGGGTTAGACCGTATAGGCCCTGGTTAAAAGTAGTGCACTATATAGAGACTAGGGGTTAGTGCACTATATAGAGACTAGGGGTTAGACCGTATAGGTCCTGGTTAAAAGTAGTGCACTATATAGGGACTAGGGGTTAGACCGTATAGGTCCTGGTTAAAAGTAGTGCACTATATAGAGACTAGGGGTTAGACGCTATGGGCCCTGGTTAAAAGTAGTGCAATATATAGGGACTAGGGGTTAGTGCACTATATAGAGACTAGGGGTTAGACCGTATAGGCCCTGGTTAAAAGTAGTGCACTATATAGAGACTAGGGGTTAGACGCTATGGGCCCTGGTTAAAAGTAGTGCAATATATAGGGACTAGGGGTTAGTGCACTATATAGGGACTAGGGGTTAGTGCACTATATAGGGACTAGGGGTTAGACCGTATAGGCCCTGGTTAAAAGTAGTGCACTATATAGAGACTAGGGGTTAGTGCACTATATAGAGACTAGGGGTTAGACCGTATAGGTCCTGGTTAAAAGTAGTGCACTATATAGAGACTAGGGGTTAGACCGTATGGGCCCTGGTTAAAAGTAGTGCACTATATAGAGACTAGGGGTTAGTGCACTATATAGGGACTAGGGGTTAGACACTATAGGCCCTGGTTAAAAGTAGTGCACTATATAGAGACTAGGGGTTAGACCGTATAGGCCCTGGTTAAAAGTAGTGCACTATATAGAGACTAGGGGTTAGACCGTATAGGCCCTGGTTAAAAGTAGTGCACTATATAGAGACTAGGGGTTAGACCGTATAGGCCCTGGTTAAAAGTAGTGCACTATATAGAGACTAGGGGTTAGACCGTATGGGCCCTGGTTAAAAGTAGTGCATTATATAGGGACTAGGGGTTAGTGCACTATATAGAGACTAGGGGTTAGACCGTATAGGCCCTGGTTAAAAGTAGTGCACTATATAGGGACTAGGGGTTAGACCGTATGGGCCCTGGTTAAAAGTAGTGCACTATATAGAGACTAGGGGTTAGACCGTATAGGCCCTGGTTAAAAGTAGTGCACTATATAGGGACTAGGGGTTAGACCGTATGGGCCCTGGTTAAAAGTAGTGCACTATATAGAGACTAGGGGTTAGTGCACTATATAGGGACTAGGGGTTAGTGCACTATATAGAGACTAGGGGTTAGACCGTATGGGCCCTGGTTAAAAGTAGTGCACTATATATGGACTAGGGGTTAGACCGTATGGGCCCTGGTTAAAAGTAGTGCACTATATAGAGACTAGGGGTTAGACCGTATAGGCCCTGGTTAAAAGTAGTGCACTATATAGAGACTAGGGGTTAGACCGTATGGGCCCTGGTTAAAAGTAGTGCACTATATAGAGACTAGGGGTTAGTGCACTATATAGAGACTAGGGGTTAGACCGTATGGGCCCTGGTTAAAAGTAGTGCACTATATAGAGACTAGGGGTTAGTGCACTATATAGGGACTAGGGGTTAGACCGTATAGGCCCTGGTTAAAAGTAGTGCACTATATAGAGACTAGGGGTTAGACCGTATAGGCCCTGGTTAAAAGTAGTGCACTATATAGAGACTAGGGGTTAGTGCACTATATAGAGACTAGGGGTTAGTGCACTATATAGAGACTAGGGGTTAGACCGTATAGGCCCTGGTTAAAAGTAGTGCACTATATAGAGACTAGGGGTTAGACGCTATGGGCCCTGGTTAAAAGTAGTGCAATATATAGGGACTAGGGGTTAGTGCACTATATAGGGACTAGGGGTTAGTGCACTATATAGGGACTAGGGGTTAGACCGTATAGGCCCTGGTTAAAAGTAGTGCACTATATAGAGACTAGGGGTTAGTGCACTATATAGAGACTAGGGGTTAGACCGTATAGGTCCTGGTTAAAAGTAGTGCACTATATAGGGACTAGGGGTTAGACCGTATAGGTCCTGGTTAAAAGTAGTGCACTATATAGAGACTAGGGGTTAGTGCACTATATAGAGACTAGGGGTTAGACCGTATAGGTCCTGGTTAAAAGTAGTGCACTATATAGGGACTAGGGGTTAGACCGTATAGGTCCTGGTTAAAAGTAGTGCACTATATAGGGACTAGGGGTTAGTGCACTATATAGAGACTAGGGGTTAGACCGTATGGGCCCTGGTTAAAAGTAGTGCACTATATATGGACTAGGGGTTAGACCGTATGGGCCCTGGTTAAAAGTAGTGCACTATATAGAGACTAGGGGTTAGACCGTATGGGCCCTGGTTAAAAGTAGTGCACTATATAGAGACTAGGGGTTAGACCGTATAGGCCCTGGTTAAAAGTAGTGCACTATATAGAGACTAGGGGTTAGACCGTATAGGCCCTGGTTAAAAGTAGTGCACTATATAGAGACTAGGGGTTAGTGCACTATATAGAGACTAGGGGTTAGACCGTATAGGCCCTGGTTAAAAGTAGTGCACTATATAGAGACTAGGGGTTAGACCGTATAGGTCCTGGTTAAAAGTAGTGCACTATATAGAGACTAGGGGTTAGACCGTATAGGCCCTGGTTAAAAGTAGTGCACTATATAGAGACTAGGGGTTAGACCGTATAGGCCCTGGTTAAAAGTAGTGCACTATATAGAGACTAGGGGTTAGACCGTATAGGCCCTGGTTAAAAGTAGTGCACTATATAGAGACTAGGGGTTAGACCGTATGGGCCCTGGTTAAAAGTAGTGCATTATATAGGGACTAGGGGTTAGTGCACTATATAGAGACTAGGGGTTAGACCGTATAGGCCCTGGTTAAAAGTAGTGCACTATATAGGGACTAGGGGTTAGACCGTATGGGCCCTGGTTAAAAGTAGTGCACTATATAGAGACTAGGGATTAGACCGTATAGGCCCTGGTTAAAAGTAGTGCACTATATAGGGACTAGGGGTTAGACCGTATGGGCCCTGGTTAAAAGTAGTGCACTATATAGAGACTAGGGGTTAGTGCACTATATAGGGACTAGGGGTTAGTGCACTATATAGAGACTAGGGGTTAGACCGTATGGGCCCTGGTTAAAAGTAGTGCACTATATATGGACTAGGGGTTAGACCGTATGGGCCCTGGTTAAAAGTAGTGCACTATATAGAGACTAGGGGTTAGACCGTATAGGCCCTGGTTAAAAGTAGTGCACTATATAGAGACTAGGGGTTAGACCGTATAGGCCCTGGTTAAAAGTAGTGCACTATATAGAGACTAGGGGTTAGTGCACTATATAGAGACTAGGGGTTAGACCGTATGGGCCCTGGTTAAAAGTAGTGCACTATATAGAGACTAGGGGTTAGTGCACTATATAGGGACTAGGGGTTAGACCGTATAGGCCCTGGTTAAAAGTAGTGCACTATATAGAGACTAGGGGTTAGTGCACTATATAGAGACTAGGGGTTAGTGCACTATATAGAGACTAGGGGTTAGACCGTATAGGCCCTGGTTAAAAGTAGTGCACTATATAGAGACTAGGGGTTAGACGCTATGGGCCCTGGTTAAAAGTAGTGCAATATATAGGGACTAGGGGTTAGTGCACTATATAGGGACTAGGGGTTAGTGCACTATATAGGGACTAGGGGTTAGACCGTATAGGCCCTGGTTAAAAGTAGTGCACTATATAGAGACTAGGGGTTAGACGCTATGGGCCCTGGTTAAAAGTAGTGCAATATATAGGGACTAGGGGTTAGTGCACTATATAGGGACTAGGGGTTAGTGCACTATATAGGGACTAGGGGTTAGACCGTATAGGCCCTGGTTAAAAGTAGTGCACTATATAGAGACTAGGGGTTAGTGCACTATATAGAGACTAGGGGTTAGACCGTATAGGTCCTGGTTAAAAGTAGTGCACTATATAGGGACTAGGGGTTAGACCGTATAGGTCCTGGTTAAAAGTAGTGCACTATATAGAGACTAGGGGTTAGACGCTATGGGCCCTGGTTAAAAGTAGTGCAATATATAGGGACTAGGGGTTAGTGCACTATATAGAGACTAGGGGTTAGACCGTATAGGCCCTGGTTAAAAGTAGTGCACTATATAGAGACTAGGGGTTAGACGCTATGGGCCCTGGTTAAAAGTAGTGCAATATATAGGGACTAGGGGTTAGTGCACTATATAGGGACTAGGGGTTAGTGCACTATATAGGGACTAGGGGTTAGACCGTATAGGCCCTGGTTAAAAGTAGTGCACTATATAGAGACTAGGGGTTAGTGCACTATATAGAGACTAGGGGTTAGACCGTATAGGTCCTGGTTAAAAGTAGTGCACTATATAGGGACTAGGGGTTAGACCGTATAGGTCCTGGTTAAAAGTAGTGCACTATATAGAGACTAGGGGTTAGTGCACTATATAGAGACTAGGGGTTAGACCGTATAGGTCCTGGTTAAAAGTAGTGCACTATATAGAGACTAGGGGTTAGATCGTATAGGTCCTGGTTAAAAGTAGTGCACTATATAAGTAATAGAGTGCCATTTGGAACACAAGGAGGACTATGCAGTATTGTTCTGTGGTTCGATGTGTCTGTTCTCTGAAAGATAAACAGGGCCTCTTGGTCGTCTCCTGTCAGGGGTTTTCCTCCCTCGTTATGGAGGACTATACAGTATTGTTCTATGGTTCGATGTGTCTGTTCTCTGAAAGATAAACAAGGCCTCTTGGTCGTCTCCTGTCAGGGGTTTTCCCTCCCTCGTTATGGAGACAATTAAAACATTAAGCCTTGGTCCTGTTACCTCATATTGCCTTTAATGGGGATCCCTGCCAGCTGTGTACGGGCATACATGAATAATAATACTCACTCTATCTCTATCTATCTCTCTCCATCTCTCTCGCTCTCTATCTCACACTCCCTCTCTCTCCCTCTTTCTATCGCTCTATCATACATGGATAATAATACTCACTCTATCTCTATCGCTCTCTATCTCTCACTCCATCTATCTCCCTTTTTTTTCTCTCTCTCTCTCATTCTATCTCTCTATCAATCTCTATTTCTATTTCCCTCTCTCTCTCTCTTTATATATCTCTCTCTCTCCATAAATCTCTCTCCATCTCTATCGCTCTATCCGCTCTCTATCTCACACTCCCTCTCTCCTTCTCCATCTATCTCCCTTTTTTCTATCTCTCTCTCTCCGTCTATCTCTCTATCAATTTCTATTTCCCTCTCTCTCTCTCTCTCTCTCTCTCTTTCTATATTTTTATCTCTCCCTCTTTCTATCTCTCTATCACTCTCTTTCTAGCACTCCCTCTATCTCTCTCTATATCGCTCTCCTTCTCTATCTCTCTCTCTCTCATTGATCTCTCTCTAGAGAGGGGAAGAGGGAGCGAGGGTGGAAGGGAGAGAGAGGAAGAAGGAGAGGAAGAGAGTTCAAGGGTGGAAGGAAGAGAGTGAGTGTGGGAGAGAGAGGAAGATAGAGAGTGAGTCTGGGGGAGAGAGAGGAAGAGAGTGAGTCTGGGGGAGAGAGAGGAAGATAGAGAGTGAGTCTGGGAGAGAGAGGAAGATAGAGAGTGAATGTGGGAGAGAGAGGAAGATAGAGAGTGAATGTGGGAGAGAGAGGAAGATAGAGAGTGAGTCTGGGAGAGAGAGGAAGATAGAGAGTGAGTCTGGGAGAGAGAGGAAGATAGAGAGTGAATGTGGGAGAGAGAGGAAGATAGAGAGTGAGTCTGGGAGAGAGAGGAAGATAGAGAGTGAGTCTGGGAGAGAGAGGAAGATAGAGAGTGAGTCTGGGAGAGAGAGGAAGATAGAGAGTGAATGTGGGAGAGAGAGGAAGATAGAGAGTGAGTCTGGGAGAGAGAGGAAGATAGAGAGTGAGTCTGGGGGAGAGAGAGGAAGAGAGTGAGTCTGGGGGAGAGAGAGGAAGAGAGTGAGACTGGGGGAGAGAGGAAGATAGATAGTGAGTGTGGGGGAGAGAGTTAGAGAGGGAGAGGAAGAGAATGAGTTAGTGGCCTGGTGTGATCCATCACAGGGTGAAGTGCCACAGCGTTGCCCGATCGCTCTTCACCTCATACTTAACCATCCCTCACATCATGTCCTACAGCAAGAAGAAACCAAGGACACAGTGCATTCTGGGACGGAAATGTCATACAGAGAGAGGAAGCCAGAGACACACAGAAAGAGATGGAGGGAGAGAGAGAGCGGGGAGGAAGAGAGAGAGCGTGTGTGATGTGCCGCCTGACTGGCTGGTGAAAGCCCCTGGTGGTGTGGAGGTCCTGGGGCAGGGTGACTGTCCTCTACCCCCTCTGCCCTCTCTCTCTGCCTGGGACACAGCCTCACAGACCAGGCAAGCCCCAGGCTCTGCTGTGTCACTGTAGGCCGGCCCCCTCTGCTTTCATCTCTGCCTCCTCTCCTCTGCCCCCCCAGCGCCAACATGGCTAATTAGCCCCTCATCTCTCACTCGCTCCGCCCGGCCACAACATCCATCTTCATTTCTCCCTCTCTGTTGTCTGCCTCTTAAATAACACTCCTCCTCCCTCCCTCCCTGTGAGTGGTACCCACTCGACCCCTCACTCCTTCCATCCCTCCCTCCATCCCTGTGAGTGGTACCCACTCAGCCCCTCACTCCTTCCATCCCTCCCTCCATCCCTGTGAGTGGTACCCACTCAGCCCCTCACTCCTTCCATCCCTCCCTCCATCCCTGTGAGTGGTACCCACTCGGCCCCTCACTCCTTCCATCCCTCCCTCCCTGTGAGTGGTACCCACTCGGCCCCTCACTCCTTCCATCCCTCCCTCCATCCCTGTGAGTGGTACCCACTCAGCCCCTCACTCCTTCCATCCCTCCATCCCTGTGAGTGGTACCCACTCAGCCCCTCACTCCTTCCATCCCTCCATCCCTGTGAGTGGTACCCACTCGGCCCCTCACTCCTTCCATCCCTCCCTCCCTCCCTGTGAGTGGTACCCACTCGGCCCCTCACTCCTTCCATCCCTCCCTCCCTGTGAGTGGTACCCACTCAGCCCCTCACTCCTTCCATCCCTCCCTCCATCCCTGTGAGTGGTACCCACTCGGCCCCTCACTCCTTCCATCCCTCCATCCCTGTGAGTGGTACCCACTCGGCCCCTCACTCCTTCCATCCCTCCCTCCATCCCTGTGAGTGGTACCCACTCAGCCCCTCACTCCTTCCATCCCTCCCTCCATCCCTGTGAGTGGTACCCACTCAGCCCCTCACTCCTTCCATCCCTCCATCCCTGTGAGTGGTACCCACTCGGCCCCTCACTCCTTCCATCCCTCCCTCCCTCCCTGTGAGTGGTACCCACTCGGCCCCTCACTCCTTCCATCCCTCCCTCCCTGTGAGTGGTACCCACTCAGCCCCTCACTCCTTCCATCCCTCCCTCCATCCCTGTGAGTGGTACCCACTCGGCCCCTCACTCCTTCCATCCCTCCATCCCTGTGAGTGGTACCCACTCAGCCCCTCACTCCTTCCATCCCTGTGAGTGGTACCCACTCGGCCCCTCACTCCTTCCATCCCTCCCTCCCTCCCTGTGAGTGGTACCCACTCGGCCCCTCACTCCTTCCATCCCTCCCTCCCTGTGAGTGGTACCCACTCGGCCCCTCACTCCTTCCATCCCTCTATCCATCCCTGTGAGTGGTACCCACTCAGCCCCTCACTCCTTCCATCCCTCCCTCCCTGTGAGTGGTACCCACTCGGCCCCTCACTCCTTCCATCCCTCCCTCCCTTTGAGTGGTACCCACTCGGCCCCTCACTCCTTCCATCCCTCTATCCATCCCTGTGAGTGGTACCCACTCGGCCCCTCACTCCTTCCATCCCTCTATCCATCCCTGTGAGTGGTCCCCACTCGGCCCCTCACTCCTTCCATCCCTCTATCCATCCCTGTGAGTGGTACCCACTCGGCCCCTCACTCCTTCCATCCCTCTATCCATCCCTGTGAGTGGTACCCACTCAGCCTCTCACTCCTTCCATCCCTCCCTCCATCCCTGTGAGTGGTACCCACTCGGCCCCTCACTCCTTCCATCCCTCTATCCATCCCTGTGAGTGGTACCCACTCGGCCCCTCACTCCTTCCATCCCTCCCTCCATCCCTGTGAGTGGTACCCACTCGGCCCCTCACTCCTTCCATCCCTCCCTCCATCCCTGTGAGTGGTACCCACTCGGCCCCTCACTCCTTCCATCCCTCCCTCCATCCCTGTGAGTGGTACCCACTCGGCCCCTCACTCCTTCCATCCCTCCCTCCATCCCTGTGAGAGGTACCCACTCGGCCCCTCACTCCTTCCATCCCTCCCTCCATCCCTGTGAGTGGTACCCACTCGACCCCTCACTCCTTCCATCCCTCTATCCATCCCTGTGAGTGGTACCCACTCGGCCCCTCACTCCTTCCATCCCTCCCTCCCTCCCTGTGAGTGGTACCCACTCAGCCCCTCACTCCTTCCATCCCTCCCTCCATCCCTGTGAGTGGTACCCACTCGGCCCCTCACTCCTTCCATCCCTCCCTCCATCCCTGTGAGTGGTACCCACTCAGCCCCTCACTCCTTCCATCCCTCCCTCCATCCCTGTGAGTGGTACCCACTCAGCCCCTCACTCCTTCCATCCCTGTGAGTGGTACCCACTCGGCCCCTCACTCCTTCCATCCCTGTGAGTGGTACCCACTCGGCCCCTCACTCCTTCCATCCCTCCCTCCATCCCTGTGAGTGGTACCCACTCGGCCCCTCACTCCTTCCATCCCTCCCTCCATCCCTGTGAGTGGTACCCACTCGGCCCCTCACTCCTTCCATCCCTGTGAGTGGTACCCACTCGGCCCCTCACTCCTTCCATCCCTCCCTCCATCCCTGTGAGTGGTACCCACTCGGCCCCTCACTCCTTCCATCCCTCCCTCCATCCCTGTGAGTGGTACCCACTCAGCCCCTCACTCCTTCCATCCCTCCCTCCATCCCTGTGAGTGGTACCCACTCGGCCCCTCACTCCTTCCATCCCTCCCTCCATCCCTGTGAGTGGTACCCACTCGGCCCCTCACTCCATCCCTGTGAGTGGTACCCACTCGGCCCCTCACTCCTTCCATCCCTCCCTCCATCCCTGTGAGAGGTACCCACTCGGCCCCTCACTCCTTCCATCCCTCCCTCCATCCCTGTGAGTGGTACCCACTCAGCCCCTCACTCCTTCCATCCCTGTGAGTGGTACCCACTCGGCCCCTCACTCCTTCCATCCCTGTGAGTGGTACCCACTCGGCCCCTCACTCCTTCCATCCCTGTGAGTGGTACCCACTCGGCCCCTGCCCTTCACAGCCCACTCCCTTGGCCCCTCACTCCTTCCTTCCCTCCCTCCTTCCTTCCCTCCTTCCCTCCCTTCATTGGGCTCCCGAGTGGCACAGCGGTCTAAGGAACTGCATCTCAGTGCAAGAGGCGTCACTACAGACCCTGGTTCGAATCCAGGCTGTATCACAACCGGCTGTGATTGGGAGTCACATAGGGCGGAGCACAATTGGCCCAGAGTCGACGGGTTTGGCCGGTGTAGGCCGTCATTGAATATACGAATTTGTTCTTAACTGACTTGCCTAGTTACATAACATTAACATGTATAAATCCGGTGCCTGCCTAGCCGACACAATCACTCCCCTCTTTACCCAGTCAGTACCATGACCCACCCAGGGTGGAGACAGTCCTCAGTCAGTACCATGACCCACCCAGGGTGGAGACAGTCCTCAGTCAGTACCATGACCCATCCAGGGTTACAGGGTGGAGACAGTCCTCAGTCAGTACCATGACCCACCCAGGGTGGAGACAGTCCTCAGTCAGTACCATGACCCATCCAGGGTTACAGGGTGGAGACAGTCAGTACCATGACCCACCCAGGGTGGAGACAGTCCTCAGTCAGTACCATGACCCATCCAGGGTTACAGGATGGAGACAGTCAGTACCATGACCCATCCAGGGTTACAGGGTGGAGACAGTCCTCAGTCAGTACCATGACCCATCCAGGGTTACAGGGTGGAGACAGTCCCCAGTCAGTACCATGACCCATCCAGGGTTACAGGGTTAAGACAGTCCTCAGTCAGTACCATGACCCATCCAGGGTTACAGGGTGGAGACAGTCCTCAGTCAGTACCATGACCCACCCAGGGTTAAGACAGTCCTCAGTCAGTACCATGACCCACCCAGGGTTAAGACAGTCCTCAGTCAGTACCATGACCCATCCAGGGTTAAGACAGTCCTCAGTCAGTACCATGACCCACCCAGGGTTAAGACAGTCCTCAGTCAGTACCATGACCCACCCAGGGTTACAGGGTGGAGACAGTCCTCAGTCAGTACCATGACCCATCCAGGGTTACAGGGTGGAGACAGTCCTCAGTCAGTACCATGACCCACCCAGGGTTAAGACAGTCCTCAGTCAGTACCATGACCCACCCAGGGTTAAGACAGTCCTCAGTCAGTACCATGACCCATCCAGGGTTAAGACAGTCCTCAGTCAGTACCATGACCCACCCAGGGTTAAGACAGTCCTCAGTCAGTACCATGACCCACCCAGGGTTACAGGGTGGAGACAGTCCCCAGTCAGTACCATGACCCATCCAGGGTTACAGGGTGGAGACAGTCCTCAGTCAGTACCATGACCCATCCAGGGTGGAGACAGTCCTCAGTCAGTACCATGACCCACCCAGGGTTACAGGGTGGAGACAGTCCTCAGTCAGTACCATGACCCATCCAGGGTTAAGACAGTCCTCAGTCAGTACCATGACCCATCCAGGGTTACAGTAGTCTTGACAACATGTTGAATTAAGACAAGGGAACCGTAGTCTTGACAACATGATGAATTAAGACAAGGGAACCGTAGTCTTGACAACATGATGAATTAAGACATGGAAACAGTAGTCTTGGTAACATGATGAATTAAGACAAGGGAACAGTAGTCTTGGTAACATGTTGAATTAAGACAAGGGAACAGTAGTCTTGGTAACATGTTGAATTAAGACAAAGGAACAGTAGTCTTGGTAACATGTTGAATTAAGACAAGGGAACCGTAGTCTTGGTAACATGTTGAATTAAGACAAGGGAACAGTAGTCTTGGCAACATGTTGAATTAAGACAAGGGAACAGTAGTCTTGGTAACATGTTGAATTAAGACAAGGGAACAGTAGTCTTGGTAACATGTTGAATTAAGACAAGGGAACAGTAGTCTTGGCAACATGTTGAATTAAGACAAGGGAACAGTAGTCTTGGCAACATGTTGAATTAAGACAAGGGAACATTAGTCTTGGTAACATGTTGAATTAAGACAAGGGAACAGTAGTCTTGGCAACATGTTGAATTAAGACAAGGGAACAGTAGTCTTGGTAACATGATGAATTAAGACAAGGGAACAGTAGTATTGAATTAAAATCTTACTTTAATCTACTGAGGTTGGAGGTGAGCTTCCAAACACGCACACACACACACACACACACACACACACACACACACACACACACACACACACACACACACACACACACACACACACACACACACACACACACACACACACAGAGGTGTAGTGTGATCCTTGTCCCCTGGTGTGTGGAAGCCCAGCCAGACTCTAGAGGAGTAACTGGGTTGTTCTGAGGGGGGTGGGGGATTACCTCCTGATGTCTTTAGTGATATCCGACCTCACAATGATCAGGGATGGATGGTCTACTTCTGAATTAGAGCTTGAAATGGAGTGAAAAGGTCAGTCTGAAAGGTCACTGAATCTCGCTGTGGGAAATGAAAACCACAGTTCTACCTTAGAGCTTCTGAGAGCTCAAACCAAACGACGTCGGCAGAAACCCCTCATCCGTTTCATTTCAGAATAGTTGTAAGTAGCAGATTGTTCCAGAAGACTATTCTTGTTCCTGATGAAGAGAAGACCCGGTCTGGGATCTGATCGTTTTCCTGTTAAACACTTCATTATACTGCAGGAAATAGGCTTTCTCTTCCACTAGACTATTTTATTCCCCATGCTTAGAGCTCTTTATTCCCCATGCTTAGAGCTCTTTGTTCCCCATGCGTAGAGCTCTTTATTCCCCATGCTTAGAGCTCTTTATTTCCCATGCTTAGAGCTCTTTATTCCCCATGCTTAGAGCTCTTTGTTCCCCCATGCTTAGAGCTCTTTATCCCCCCATGCTTAGAGCTCTTTATTCCCCATGCTTAGAGCTCTTTGTTCCCCATGCTTAGAGCTCTTTGTTCCCCATGCTTAGAGCTCTTTGTTCCCCATGCTTAGAGCTCTTTGTTCCCCATGCTTAGAGCTCTTTATTCTCCATGCGTAGAGCTCTTTATTCTCCATGCGTAGAGCTCTTTATTCTCCATGCTTAGAGCTCTTTATTCCCCATACTTAGAGCTCTTTGTTCCCCATGCTTAGAGCTCTTTATTCCCCATGCGTAGATCTCTTTATTTCCCATGCTTAGAGCTCTTTATTCCCCATGCTTAGAGCTCTTTGTTCCCCATGCTTAGAGCTCTTTGTTCCCCATGCTTAGAGCTCTTTGTTCCCCATGCTTAGAGCTCTTTGTTCCCCATGCTTAGAGCTCTTTGTTCCCCATGCTTAGAGCTCTTTGTTCCCCATGCTTAGAGCTCTTTGTTCCCCATGCTTAGAGCTCTTTATTCCCTATGCTTAGAGCTCTTTATTCCCTATGCTTAGAGCTCTTTATTCCCCATGCTTAGAGCTCTTTGTTCCCCATGCTTAGAGCTCTTTGTTAGCCCCATGCTTAGAGCTCTTTATTCCCCCATGCTTAGAGCTCTTTGTTCCCCATGCTTAGAGCTCTTTGTTAGCCCCATGCTTAGAGCTCTTTATTCCCCCATGCTTAGAGCTCTTTATTCCCCATGCTTAGAGCTCTTTGTTCCCCATGCTTAGAGCTCTTTGTTAGCCCCATGCTTAGAGCTCTTTATTCCCCCATGCTTAGAGCTCTTTGTTAGCCCCATGCTTAGAGCTCTTTATTCCCCCATGCTTAGAGCTCTTTGTTAGCCCCATGCTTAGAGCTCTTTATTCCCCCATGCTTAGAGCTCTTTATTCCCCATGCTTTGAGCTCTTTGTTCCCCATGCTTAGAGCTCAGGAGTTGATAGTCTATCAGATGGTAGAGGTTATAACAGGTGATTATAACAGTTATACTGTAATAGGTGGAGGGGTTAGTAGGATACCTCATCTCCGCAGTCTGTCAGATGGTAGAGGTTATAACAGGTGGTTATAACAGTTATACTGTAAATGATTTCATCTGAGACCATTCGGATGATTCAGACTGCCTCAAACCTTACCCCCCCTATCCCCCTATCCCCCTATCTCTCTCTCCCTACCTCTCCCTCTCTCTCTCTCTCTCTTCCTCTCTCTCTCTCCATCACTACCCTTTTATCTATCCCTTTCTCTCTCTCTCTCCCCCTACCTCTCCCTTGCTATCTCTCTCTCTCTCTCTCTCTCTCTCTCCCTCCCACTCTCTGTCTCTCTCTCTTCCTCTCTCTCTCTCTCTCTCTTTCATCCTCTCGCTCTTCCTCTCTCTCTCTCTCTCTTCCTCTCTCTCTCGCTTCCTCTCTCTCTCTCTCTACCTCTCTCTTCCTCTCTCTCTCTTTCATCCTTTCTCTCTCTCTCTCTCTTCCCCTCTCTCTCTCTCTCTTCCCCTCTCTCTCTCTCTCTTCCCCTCCCTCCCTCCCTCCCTCCCTCCCTCCTACAGAGAAGTTAGAAGAGCTCATGTATTAAAGCAGAGAGGGGAGTTGAAACCAAGTCAGAGTAAAGTAGGATGAAGAATTGTGTGTGTGTGTGTGTGTGTGTGTGTGTGTGTGTGTGTGTGTGTGTGTGTGTGTGTGTGTGTGTGTGTGTGTGTGTGTGTGTGTGTGTGTGTGTGTGTGTGTGTGTGTGTGTGTGTGTGTGTACATGTGACTATACTTGTGAGTAACAGAAGTCCTCACTAGAATAGCAAAACCAACTAAAATGCAGAGATGTGAGGACATGTTGCCTGTCTTCACTTGTAAAAATACTATTCTAGGCTTAAGGGTTTGGTTTAGGTGAAAATAGGATTTTGAATGTGAATCAATTGTTGGTCCCCAGAAAGTCCTCACAGGTATAGTAAGACATGACGGTGTGTGTGTGTGCATGGGTGTCTGTTGTATACATGGCAGTGTCATTAGTTCTTCTAATAAAACAGTTTTATTTCTAAACTCTCCCCCTCCTCTCACTCTCCTCCTCTACTCTCCTCCTCTACTCTCCCCCTCTACTCTCCCCCTCTCACTCTCCTCCTCTACTCTCCCCCTCCTCTCACTCTCCTCCTCTACTCTCCCCCTCCTCTCACTCTCCTCCTCTACTCTCCCCCTCCTCTCACTCTCCTCCTCTACTCTCCCCCTCCTCTCTCTCTCCTCCTCTCCTCCTCTACTCATCCTCATCTCCAGCTCTCATCTTCTCCCCTTCTCCTCCTCCTATTCTCCTCCCCCTCTCCTCCTGTCCTCCTCTCCTCCTCCTCCCCTCCTCCTCCTCTCCTCCCCCTCTCCTCCCCTCCTCCTCCTCTCCTCCCCTCCTCTCCTCCCCTCCTCCTCCTCTCCTCAACATCTCCTCCCCCTCCTCTCCTCTCCTGTCCTCCTCCTCTATTCCTCTCCTCCCCCTCCTCTCCTCTCCTGTCCTCCTCCTCTATTCCTCTCCTCCCCCTCCCCTCCTCTCCTCTCCTGTCCTCCTCCTCTATTCCTCTCCTCCCCCTCCTCTCCTCCCCCTCTCCTCCTGTCCTCCTCTCCTCCCCTCCTCCTCTCCTCCCCCTCTCCTCCCCTCCTCCTCCTCTCCTCCCCTCCTCTCCTCCCCTCCTCCTCCTCTCCTCCCCATCTCCTCCCCCTCCTCTCCTCTCCTGTCCTCCTCCTCTATTCCTCTCCTCCCCCTCCTCTCCTCTCCTGTCCTCCTCCTCTATTCCTCTCCTCCCCCTCCCCTCCTCTCCTCTCCTGTCCTCCTCCTCTATTCCTCTCCTCCCCCTCCTCTCCTCCCCCTCTCCTCCTGTCCTCCTCTCCTCCTCCTCCCCTCCTCCTCCTCTCCTCCCCCTCTCCTCCCCTCCTCTCCTCCCCTCCTCCTCCTCCTCTCCTCCCCCTCCTCTCCTCTCCTGTCATCCTCCTCTATTCCTCTCCTCCCCCTCCTCTCCTCCCCCTCTCCTCCTGTCCTCCTCTCCTCCCCTCCTCCTCTCCTCCCCCTCTCCTCCCCTCCTCCTCCTCTCCTCCCCTCCTCTCCTCCCCTCCTCCTCCTCTCCTCCCCATCTCCTCCCCCTCCTCTCCTCTCCTGTCCTCCTCCTCTATTCCTCTCCTCCCCCTCCTCTCCTCTCCTGTCCTCCTCCTCTATTCCTCTCCTCCCCCTCCCCTCCTCTCCTCTCCTGTCCTCCTCCTCTATTCCTCTCCTCCCCCTCCTCTCCCCCCCCTCTCCTCCTGTCCTCCTCTCCTCCTCCTCCCCTCCTCCTCCTCTCCTCCCCCTCTCCTCCCCTCCTCTCCTCCCCTCCTCCTCCTCCTCTCCTCCCCCTCCTCTCCTCTCCTGTCCTCCTCCTCTATTCCTCTCCTCCCCCTCTCCTCCTCTCCTCCCCCTCCTCTCCTGTCCTCCTCCCCCTCTCCTCCTCTCCCCCTCCTCTCCTCCTCTCCCCCTCCTCTCCTCCTCTCTTCTCATCTCCTCTCCTTACTCCATCCTCGCAGACATGACATAAGCAGAAAAAGAGGGTGATATTCAATCACTTTACTGAGCCAATCTCTGATAGAGACGTGTGTGTGTGTGTGTGTGTGTGTGTGTGTGTGTGTGTGTGTGTGTGTGTGTGTGTGTGTGTGTGTGTGTGTGTGTGTGTGTGTGAAGAGCAGCTCTCCATTCTACTGTAGTTAATTGATGTTTCATGTCATTGTTGTAAAAGTTTGACTGTCAAATCAGTTGATTTATCTCTGTTTCCTCTACATTACATCTTCCTCACACACACACACACACACACACACACACACACACACACACACACACACACACACACACACACACACACACACACACACCACACACACACCACACACACACCACACAAACACACACACCACACACACACCACACACACACACCACACACCACAAACACACACCACACACACACACCACACACCACACACACACACACACACACACACACACACACACACACACACACACCACACACACACCACACACACACCACACACACCACACACACACCACACACACACACCACACACCACAAACACACACCACACACACACACACACACACCACACACACACACACACAAACATCAAGCTTTCCTTCCTGCCTTACGCTGGGACCTTAGTCCTCTATAACGACAAGCCACATCTGAAGGAATCATGTGTTGTTAACTCCTCAGCCCTGGCAGGAAGTCCCAGAGAGGGTCATTTTCCTCAGGACCACAAGAGCAAGGGCTTGTTTCATGTGTACCCCTGGAATACTGAATCACAGTCACCACCAATCGAAAGTAGTGCACTATGTAAGGGAATAGGTTGCCATTTGGGATGTATTAAAAGAGAGAGAAGGAGCATGGAGCCCCCAAGGCCTGAGCAGAGTGGATCAGAGTGAATCTCGTGCCCAGCCAACCCCAGCATCCTCACCGAGGGGATTCCAGCATCAAATACAACCTGCCTGAGGCTGGGCCTGCCTGCTCCGCTCAGCGTAGGAGCTACCCCAGGCTCAGAGCTCTACCTCAGCGTAGGAGCTACCCCAGGCTCAGAGCTCTACCTCAGCGTAGGAGCTACCCCAGGCTCAGAGCTCTACCTCAGCGTAGGAGCTACCCCAGGCTCAGAGCTCTACCTCAGCGTAGGAGCTACCCAGGCTCAGAGCTCTACCTCAGCGTAGGAGCTACCCCAGGCTCAGAGCTCTACCTCAGCGTAGGAGCTACCCCAGGCTCAGAGCTCTACCTCAGCGTAGGAGCTACCCCAGGCTCAGAGCTCTACCTCAGCGTAGGAGCTACCCCAGGCTCAGAGCTCTACCTCAGCGTAGGAGCTACCCCAGGCTCAGAGCTCTACCTCAGCGTAGGAGCTACCCCAGGCTCAGAGCTCTACCTCAGCGTAGGAGCTACCCCAGGCTCAGAGCTCTACCTCAGCGTAGGAGCTACCCCAGGCTCAGAGCTCTACCTCAGCGTAGGAGCTACCCAGGCTCAGAGCTCTACCTCAGCGTAGGAGCTACCCCAGGCTCAGAGCTCTACCTCAGCGTAGGAGCTACCCCAGGCTCAGAGCTCTACCTCAGCGTAGGAGCTACCCCAGGCTCAGAGCTCTACCTCAGCGTAGGAGCTACCCCAGGCTCAGAGCTCTACCTCAGCGTAGGAGCTACCCCAGGCTCAGAGCTCTACCTCAGCGTAGGAGCTACCCCAGGCTCAGAGCTCTACCTCAGCGTAGGAGCTACCCAGGCTCAGAGCTCATCCCGGATCCCCACCAAGACTCCACAGAGGAAAAAGGGATTTAGGTTTGGGATTTAGGAATTGCAGAATGTTAAGACCGGTACACTTTACTTACCCCCCCCCCCCCCCAGAAGGAAAAAGGATATTGGCATCGTGGATTCCAACGGAGCATGGTATTATAGGACTTCGGTTGCTTTAGAAAATACACAAATACTATTTGTTGTGCTGTGAACAAACGGCCCAGTGACGGGATGACAAAAAGGTCTTGAACCTGGACAAAGGTAGACATTACATTGACACTGTGAGACGGGATCGAGAGAGAACACAACTGGAAAAACCATATTACATCTACAAAGACAGACACCTCTCTCTAAGCCAACCAATCAGAAACCAGTCAGCATGGCAACCTGTCACCATAGCAACAGGGACACTTCAGGACAGCAGCGTGCCTTGGGTGGGCAGCGATGGCAGATCAGTAGGAATGATTACCGACAAACACACCAGGAGACTGAAACACAGGACCTGCATCCTTAAATGGCACCCTATTCCCTATATAGTGCACTACTTTAGACCAGAGCCTTACTATGAAGGGAGTAGGCTGCCATTTGTAATGCAGACTTACTGTAGTGAGCACCCTCACAAATACAGCTTCACCCTCCACACCTTCACCCTCAACACCTTCACCCTCCACTCCTTCACAAAGACAGCTTCACCCTCAACACCTTCACAAAGACAGCTTCACCCTCAACACCTTCACAAAGACAGCTTCACCCTCAACACCTTCACAAAGACAGCTTCACCCTCCACACCTTCACAAAGACACCTTCACCCTCAACACCTTCACCCTCAACACCTTCACCCTCAACACCTTCACATAGACAGCTTCACCCTCAACACCTTCACATCTTCACAAAGACAGCTTCACCCTCCACATTTACAAAGACAGCTTCCCCCTCAACACCTTCACAGACAGCTTCACAAAGACAGCTTCACAAAGACAGCTTCACAAAGACAGCTTCACAAAGACACCTTCACATAGACATCTTCACAAAGACATCTTCACCCTCGACACCTTCACAAAGACATTTTCACCCTCAACACATCAGATCATCTCAGATATGAGGGAATAATCAAGAGGTCTGGTGCCGTATAACTGAATAGAGCAGCAAAACAGTCAGATGGTTCATCTCTAGTACCTGTTACCATCGTTGGAAAACTACTTTCTGCCCTGTTCATCAACACTACCTCATCTCATAGATGAGTCTCTACACCACTACCACAGATGGATCATCTCTAGTACCTGTTACCATCGTTGGAAACTACTTTCTGCCCTGTTCATCAACACTACCTCATCTCATAGATGAGTCTCTACACCACTACCATAGATGGTTCATCTCTAGTACCTGTTACCATCGTTGGAAAACTACTTTCTGCCCTGTTCATCAACACTACCTCATCTCATAGATGAGTCTCTACACCACTACCACAGATGGATCATCTCTAGTACCTGTTACCATCGTTGGAAAACTACTTTCTGCCCTGTTCATCAACACTACCTCATCTCATAGATGAGTCTCTGCACCACTACCACAGATGGATCATCTCTACTACCTGTTACCATCGTTGGAAAACTACTTTCTGCCCTGTTCATCAACACTACCTCATCTCATAGATGAGTCTCTGCACCACTACCACAGATGGTGTAAATCTGTCACTATTAACACCTCTGGCTTAAAGATTTAATGAACTTCATGATAATTATGTTAGTGCCTCCCCTCAGACACAGAGAGGGATCTATAACCACTCCTATAAGATAGACAGAGAGGGATCTAGAACCACTCCTATAAGGTAGACAGAGAGGGATCTAGAACCACTCCTATAAGATAGACATAGTGATATCTCTCCTATAAGATAGACAGAGAGGAATCTAGAACCACTCCTATAAGATAGACAGAGTGATATCTCTCCTATAAGGTAGACAGAGAGGAATCTAGAACCACTCCTATAAGATAGACAGAGAGGGATCTAGAACCACTCCTATAAGATAGACAGAGAGGGATCTAGAACCACTCCTATCAGATAGACAGAGAGGGATCTAGAACCACTCCTATAAGATAGACAGAGAGGGATCTAGAACCACTCCTATAAGATAGACAGAGAGGGATCTAGAACCACTCCTATAAGATAGACAGAGAGGGATCTAGAACCACTCCTATAAGATAGACAGAGAGGGATCTAGAACCACTCCTATAAGATAGACAGAGAGGGATCTAGAACCACTCCTATAAGATAGACAGAGACGGATCTAGAACCACTCCTATAAGATAGACAGAGAGGGATCTAGAACCACTCCTATAAGATAGACAGAGAGGGATCTAGAACCACTCCTATAAGATAGACAGAGAGGGATCTAGAACCACTCCTATAAGATAGACAGAGAGGGATCTAGAACCACTCCTATAAGATAGACAGAGAGGGATCTAGAACCACTCCTTTAAGATAGACAGAGTGATATCTCTCCTATAAGATAGACAGAGTGATATCTAGTCCCTCCTATAAGACAGACCAGACAGAGTGATATCTCTCCTATAAGATAGACCAGACAGAGTGATATCTCTTCTATAAAATAGACCAGACAGAGTGATATCTAGTCCCTCCTATAAGACAGACCAGACAGAGTGATATCTCTCCTATAAGATAGACCAGACAGAGTGATATCTCTCCTATAAGATAGACCAGACAGAGTGATATCTCTCCTATAAGATAGACCAGACAGAGTGATATCTAGTCCCTCCTATAAGATAGACCAGACAGAGTGATATCTAGTCCCTCCTATAAGATAGACCAGACAGAGTGATATCTCTCCTATAAGATAGACCAGACAGAGTGATATCTCTCCTATAAGATAGACCAGACAGAGTGATATCTCTCCTATAAGATAGACCAGACAGAGTGATATCTAGTCCCTCCTATAAGATAGACCAGACAGAGTGATATCTCTCCTATAAGACAGACCAGACAGAGTGATATCTCTCCTATAAGATAGACCAGACAGAGTGATATCTCTCCTATAAGATAGACCAGACAGAGTGATATCTCTCCTATAAGATAGACCAGACAGAGTGATATCTCTCCTATAAGATAGACCAGACAGAGTGATATCTCTCCTATAAGATAGACCAGACAGAGTGATATCTCTCCTATAAGATAGACCAGACAGAGTGATATCTAGTCTCTCCTATAAGATAGACCAGACAGAGTGATATCTCTCCTATAAGATAGACCAGACAGAGTGATATCTAGCCCCTCCTATAAGATAGACCAGACAGAGTGATATATCTCCTATAAGATAGACCAGACAGAGTGATATCTAGCCCCTCCTATAAGATAGACCAGACAGAGTGATATCTAGTCCCTCCTATAAGATAGACCAGACAGAGTGATATATCTCCTATAAGATAGACCAGACAGAGTGATATCTCTCCTATACGATAGACCAGACAGAGTGATATCTAGTCCCTCCTATAAGATAGACCAGACAGAGTGATATCTCTCCTATAAGATAGACCAGACAGAGTGATATCTCTCCTATAAGATAGACCAGACAGAGTGATATCTAGTCCCTCCTATAATATAGACCAGACAGAGTGATATCTCTCCTGTAAGATAGACCAGACAGAGTGATATCTAGTCCCTCCTATAAGATAGACCAGACAGAGTGATATCTCTCCTATAAGATAGACCAGACAGAGCGATATCTCTCCTATAAGATAGACCAGACAGAGTGATATCTAGTCCCTCCTATAATATAGACCAGACAGAGTGATATCTCTCCTGTAAGATAGACCAGACAGAGTGATAT
Organism: Salvelinus fontinalis; assembly: GCF_029448725.1. NCBI lineage: Eukaryota > Metazoa > Chordata > Actinopteri > Salmoniformes > Salmonidae > Salvelinus > Salvelinus fontinalis. Next base: position 161,243 of record NW_026600499.1, read on the forward strand.
CTCTCCTATAAGATAGACCAGACAGAGTGATATCTCTCCTATAAGATAGACCAGACAGAGTGATATCTCTCCTATAAGATAGACCAGACAGTGATATCTCTCCTATAAAATAGACCAGACAGAGTGATATCTAGTCCCTCCTATAAGACAGACCAGACAGAGTGATATCTCTCCTATAAGATAGACCAGACAGAGTGATATCTCTCCTATACGATAGACCAGACAGAGAGATATCTAGTCTCTCCTATAAGATAGACCAGACAGAGTGATATCTCTCCTATAAGATAGACCAGACAGAGTGATATCTCTCCTATAAGATAGACCAGACAGAGTGATATCTCTCCTATAAGATAGACCAGACAGTGATATCTCTCCTATAAAATAGACCAGACAGAGTGATATCTAGTCCCTCCTATAAGACAGACCAGACAGAGTGATATCTCTCCTATAAGATAGACCAGACAGAGTGATATCTCTCCTATACGATAGACCAGACAGAGTGATATCTAGTCTCTCCTATAAGATAGACCAGACAGAGTGATATCTAGTCTCTCCTATAAGATAGACCAGACAGAGTGATATCTCTCCTATAAGATAAACCAGACAGAGTGATATCTAGCCCCTCCTATAAGATAGACCAGACAGAGTGATATCTCTCCTATAAGATAGACCAGACACAGTGATATCTCTCCTATAAGATAGACCAGACAGAGTGATATCTAGTCTCTCCTATAAGATAGACCAGACAGAGTGATATCTAGTCTCTCCTATAAGATAGACCAGACAGAGTGATATCTCTCCTGTAAGATAGACCAGGCAGAGTGATATCTAGTCTCTCCTATAAGATAGACCAGACAGTGATATCTCTCCTATAAAATAGACCAGACAGAGTGATATCTAGTCCCTCCTATAAGACAGACCAGACAGAGTGATATCTCTCCTATAAGATAGACCAGACAGAGTGATATCTCTCCTATAAGATAGACCAGACAGAGTGATATCTCTCCTATAAGATAGACCAGACAGAGTGATATCTCTCCTATAAGATAGACCAGACAGAGTGATATCCCTCCTGTAAGATAGACCAGACAGAGTGATATCTAGCCCCTCCTATAAGATAGACCAGACAGAGTGATATCTAGTCTCTCCTATAAGATAGACCAGACAGAGTGATATCTCTCCTATAAGATAGACCAGACAGAGTGATATCTCTCCTATAAGATAGACCAGACAGAGTGATATCTCTCCTATAAGATAGACCAGACAGAGTGATATCCCTCCTGTAAGATAGACCAGACAGAGTGATATCCCTCCTGTAAGATAGACCAGACAGAGTGATATCTAGTCTCTCCTATAAGATAGACCAGGCAGAGTGATATCTCTCCTGTAAGATAGACCAGGCAGAGTGATATCTAGCCCCTCCTATACGATAGACCAGACAGAGTGATATCTAGTCTCTCCTATAAGATAGACCAGACAGAGTGATATCTAGTCCCTCCTATAAGATAGACCAGACAGAGTGATATCTCTCCTATTAGATAGACCAGACAGAGTGATATCTCTCCTATAAGATAGACCAGACAGAGTGATATCTCTCCTATAAGATAGACCAGACAGAGTGATATCTCTCCTATAAGATAGACCAGACAGAGTGATATCTCTCCTATAAGATAGACCAGACAGAGTGATATCTCTCCTATAAGATAGACCAGAGAGAGTGATATCTAGTCTCTCCTATAAGATAGACCAGACAGAGTGATATCTAGTCTCTCCTATAAGACAGACCAGACAGAGTGATATCTCTCCTATAAGATAGACCAGGCAGAGTGATATCTCTCCTATAAGATAGACCAGACAGAGAGATATCTAGTCTCTCCTATAAGATAGACCAGACAGAGTGATATCTAGTCTCTCCTATAAGATAGACCAGACAGAGTGATATCTAGTCCCTCCTATAAGATAGACCAGACAGAGTGATATCTAGTCTCTCCTATAAGACAGACCAGACAGAGTGATATCTCTCCTATAAGATAGACCAGACAGAGAGATATCTAGTCTCTCCTATAAGATAGACCAGACAGAGTGATATCTCTCCTATAAGATAGACCAGACAGAGTGATATCTCTCCTATAAGATAGACCAGACAGAGTGATATCTAGTCTCCCCTATAAGATAGACCAGACAGAGAGATATCTAGTCTCTCCTATAAGATAGACCAGACAGAGTGATATCTCTCCTATTAGATAGACCAGACAGAGTGATATCTCTCCTATAAGATAGACCAGACAGAGTGATATCTCTGCTATAATATAGACCAGACAGAGTGATATCTCTCCTATAAGATAGACCAGACCAGACAGAGTGATATCTAGTCCCTCCTCTCACACAGGACATTAGAGACGTTAGGCTGATAATGAGGGACGGGCTCTGGGAGCTACAACACTAGGCCATGGTTCCTCCCTCAGCGCTGGTTCCATGATTCCCGCTAGGCTAATCTGTGGTTCCGTGGTCGGGCTGCGACGGCGTGCGGTAGGGAGATAAGATGGAGTGTTGAATTCAATTACCGCTAAGAGTGTACGGCGATGAGGAATTCATTCAACCCCCGCCTCATTAACTGACTGGTGCTGTATGGGGCTGTGTCGTCTCTGTCTGGCATTCACGCTGACTAACGCCAGACAGATTGTCTCTGTCGGCCTGGCGCTATCTGATTCCAACGCATTGGAGTCTTCTTCTGGTCTCTGCAGCGTGTTGCTCTACCCTCGGATCGGAAGGTGATCTGATGACCTGGGGGATTTTACAAATTGCACCCTATTCCACGTCTATATGATGCACTACTTTTGAGCAGTGCTCTCGGTGCCCTGGTCAGATGAAGTGCACGTTGTAGGGAATAGGGTGCAATTTTGGATGAAGGTGAGAGTGTCAACAGAGACATGGTGTAATAGTGGTTACAGCCTCTTAACTAGTCTGTCACACTGGGTAGAGGAGATGAGGTTTCACCTTCAGTAGTTACTCTTAACTAGTCTGTCACACTGGGTAGAGGAGGTTTTCCCTTCAGTAGTTACAGCCTCTCTTAACTAGTCTGTCACACTGGGTAGAGGAGATGAGGTTTCACCTTCAGTAGTTACAGCCTCTCTTAACTAGTCTGTCACACTGGGTAGAGGAGATGAGGTTTCCCCTTCAGTAGTTACTCTTAACTAGTCTGTCACACTGGGTAGAGGAGATGAGGTTTCACCTTCAGTAGTTACTCTTAACTAGTCTGTCACACTGGTTAGAGGAGATGAGGTTTCCCCTTCAGTAGTTACAGTCTCTCTTAACTAGTCTGTCACACTGGGTAGAGGAGATGAGGTTTCCCCTTCAGTAGTTACTCTTAACTAGTCTGTCACACTGGGTAGAGGAGGTTTTCCCTTCAGTAGTTACTCTTAACTAGTCTGTCACACTGGGTAGAGGAGATGAGGTTTTCCCTTCAGTAGTTACTCTTAACTAGTCTGTCACACTGGGTAGAGGAGATGAGGTTTTCCCTTCAGTAGTTACAGTCTCTCTTAACTAGTCTGTCACACTGGGTAGAGGAGAGGAGGTTTTACCTTCAGTAGTTAGTCTCTCTTAACTAGTCTGTCACACTGGGTAGAGGAGATGAGGTTTCCCCTTCAGTAGTTACTCTTAACTAGTCTGTCACACTGGGTAGAGGAGATGAGGTTTTCCCTTCAGTAGTTACAGTCTCTCTTAACTAGTCTGTCACACTGGGTAGAGGAGATGAGGTTTTCCCTTCAGTAGTTACAGTCTCTCTTAACTAGTCTGTCACACTGGGTAGAGGAGATGAGGTTTTCCCTTCAGTAGTTACAGCCTCTTAACTAGTCTGTCACACTGGGTAGAGGAGATGAGGTTTTCCCTTCAGTAGTTACAGCCTCTTAACTAGTCTGTCACACTGGGTAGAGGAGGTTTTCCCTTCAGTAGTTACTCTTAACTAGTCTCTCACACTGGGTAGAGGAGATGAGGTTTCCCCTTCAGTAGTTACTCTTAACTAGTCTGTCACACTGGGTAAAGGAGATGAGGTGTCACCTTCAGTAGTTACTCTTAACTAGTCTGTCACACTGGGTAGAGGAGATGAGGTTTCCCCTTCAGTAGTTACTCTTAACTAGTCTGTCACACTGGGTAGAGGAGATGAGGTTTCACCTTCAGTAGTTACAGTCTCTCTTAACTAGTCTGTCACACTGGGTAGAGGAGGTGAGGTTTCCCCTTCAGTAGTTACAGTCTCTCTTAACTAGTCTGTCACACTGGGTAGAGGAGATGAGGTTTCCCCTTCAGTAGTTACAGCCTCTTAACTAGTCTGTCACACTGGGTAGAGGAGATGAGGTTTTCCCTTCAGTAGTTACAGCCTCTTAACTAGTCTGTCACACTGGGTAGAGGAGGTTTTCCCTTCAGTAGTTACTCTTAACTAGTCTCTCACACTGGGTAGAGGAGATGAGGTTTCCCCTTCAGTAGTTACTCTTAACTAGTCTGTCACTCTGGGTAGAGGAGATGAGGTTTCACCTTCAGTAGTTACAGTCTCTCTTAACTAGTCTGTCACACTGGGTAGAGGAGATGAGGTTTCACCTTCAGTAGTTACCGTCTCTCTTAACTAGTCTGTCACACTGGGTAGAGGAGATGAGGTTTCCCCTTCAGTAGTTACAGTCTCTCTTAACTAGTCTGTCACACTGGGTATAGGAGATGAGGTTTCCCCTTCAGTAGTTACAGTCTCTCTTAACTAGTCCGTCACACTGGGTAGAGGAGGTTTTCCCTTCAGTAGTTACTCTTAACTAGTCCGTCACACTGGGTAAAGGAGATGAGGTTTCCCCTTCAGTAGTTACAGTCTCTCTTAACTAGTCCGTCACACTGGGTAGAGGAGGTTTTCCCTTCAGTAGTTACTCTTAACTAGTCTGTCACACTGGGTAGAGGAGATGAGGTTTCCCCTTCAGTAGCTACAGTCTCTCTTAACTAGTCTGTCACACTGGGTAGAGGAGATGAGGTTTCCCCTTCAGTAGCTACAGTCTCTCTTAACTAGTCTGTCACACTGGGTAAAGGAGATGAGGTTTCCCCTTCAGTAGTTACAGTCTCTCTTAACTAGTCTGTCACACTGGGTAAAGGAGATGAGGTGTCCCCTTCAGTAGTTACTCTTAACTAGTCTGTCACACTGGGTAGAGGAGGTTTTCCCTTCAGTAGTTACTCTTAACTAGTCTGTCACACTGGTTAGAGGAGATGAGGTTTCCCCTTCAGTAGTTACAGTCTCTCTTAACTAGTCCGTCACACTGGGTAGAGGAGATGAGGTTTCCCCTTCAGTAGTTACAGTCTCTCTTAACTAGTCCGTCACACTGGGTAGAGGAGATGAGGTTTCCCCTTCAGTAGTTACAGTCTCTCTTAACTAGTCTGTCACTCTGGTTAGAGTAGATGAGGTTTCCCCTTCAGTAGTTACAGTCTCTCTTAACTAGTCTGTCACACTGGGTAGAGGAGGTTTTCCCTTCAGTAGTTACAGTCTCTCTTAACTAGTCTGTCACACTGGGTAGAGGAGATGAGGTTTCCCCTTCAGTAGTTAGTCTCTCTTAACTAGTCTGTCACACTGGGTAGAGGAGATGTTTCACCTTCAGTAGTTACAGTCTCTCTTAACTAGTCTGTCACACTGGGTAGAGGAGATGAGGTTTCCCCTTCAGTAGTTACAGTCTCTCTTAACTAGTCTGTCACACTGGGTAGAGGAGATGAGGTTTCCCCTTCAGTAGTTACAGTCTCTCTTAACTAGTCTGTCACACTGGGTAGAGGAGATGAGGTTTCCCCTTCAGTAGTTAGTCTCTCTTAACTAGTCTGTCACACTGGGTAGAGGAGATGTTTCACCTTCAGTAGTTACAGTCTCTCTTAACTAGTCTGTCACACTGGGTAGAGGAGATGAGGTTTCCCCTTCAGTAGTTACTCTTAACTAGTCTGTCACACTGGGTAGAGGAGATGAGGTTTCCCCTTCAGTAGTTACAGTCTCTCTTAACTAGTCCGTCACACTTTGTAGAGGAGATGAGGTTTCCCCTTCAGTAGTTACAGTCTCTCTTAACTAGTCTGTCACACTGGGTATAGGAGATGAGGTTTCCCCTTCAGTAGTTACAGTCTCTCTTAACTAGTCCGTCACACTGGGTAGAGGAGGTTTTCCCTTCAGTAGTTACTCTTAACTAGTCCGTCACACTGGGTAAAGGAGATGAGGTTTCCCCTTCAGTAGTTACAGTCTCTCTTAACTAGTCCGTCACACTGGGTAGAGGAGGTTTTCCCTTCAGTAGTTACTCTTAACTAGTCTGTCACACTGGGTAGAGGAGATGAGGTTTCCCCTTCAGTAGCTACAGTCTCTCTTAACTAGTCTGTCACACTGGGTAGAGGAGATGAGGTTTCCCCTTCAGTAGTTACAGTCTCTCTTAACTAGTCTGTCACACTGGGTAGAGGAGATGAGGTTTCCCCTTCAGTAGTTACTCTTAACTAGTCTGTCACACTGGGTAGAGGAGATGAGGTTTCCCCTTCAGTAGCTACAGTCTCTCTTAACTAGTCTGTCACTACTGGGTAGAGGAGATGAGGTTTTCCCTTCAGTAGTTACAGCCTCTCTTAACTAGTCTGTCACACTGGGTAGAGGAGATGAGGTTTTCCCTTCAGTAGTTACAGCCTCTTAACTAGTCTGTCACACTGGGTAGAGGAGATGAGGTTTCCCCTTCAGTAGCTACAGTCTCTCTTAACTAGTCTGTCACACTGGGTAGAGGAGATGAGGTTTCCCCTTCAGTAGTTACTCTTAACTAGTCTGTCACACTGGGTAGAGGAGATGAGGTTTCCCCTTCAGTAGTTACTCTTAACTAGTCTGTCACACTGGGTAGAGGAGATGAGGTTTTCCCTTCAGTAGTTACAGCCTCTCTTAACTAGTCTGTCACACTGGGTAGAGGAGGTTTTCCCTTCAGTAGTTACAGTCTCTCTTAACTAGTCTGTCAGACTGGGTAGAGGAGGTTTTCCCTTCAGTAGTTATAGTCTCTCTTAACTAGTCCGTCACACTGGGTAGAGGAGATGAGGTTTCCCCTTCAGTAGTTACAGTCTCTCTTAACTAGTCTGTCACACTGGGTAGAGGAGATGAGGTTTTCCCTTCAGTAGTTACAGTCTCTCTTAACTAGTCTGTCACACTGGGTAGAGGAGATGAGGTTTCCCCTTCAGTAGTTACTCTTAACTAGTCTGTCACACTGGGTAGAGGAGATGAGGTTTCCCCTTCAGTAGTTACAGTCTCTCTTAACTAGTCTGTCACACTGGGTAGAGGAGATGAGGTTTCCCCTTCAGTAGTTAGTCTCTCTTAACTAGTCTGTCACACTGGGTAGAGGAGATGAGGTTTCCCCTTCAGTAGTTACTCTTAACTAGTCTGTCACACTGGGTAGAGGAGATGAGGTTTCCCCTTCAGTAGTTACAGTCTCTCTTAACTAGTCTGTCACACTGGGTAGAGGAGATGAGGTTTCCCCTTCAGTAGTTACAGTCTCTCTTAACTAGTCTGTCACACTGGGTAAAGGAGATGAGGTTTCCCCTTCAGTAGTTACTCTTAACTAGTCTGTCACACTGGGTAGAGGAGATGAGGTTTCCCCTTCAGTAGTTACTCTTAACTAGTCTGTCACACTGGGTAGAGGAGATGAGGTTTTCCCTTCAGTAGTTACAGTCTCTCTTAACTAGTCTGTCACACTGGGTAAAGGAGATGAGGTTTCCCCTTCAGTAGTTACTCTTAACTAGTCTGTCACACTGGGTAGAGGAGATGAGGTTTCCCCTTCAGTAGTTACAGCCTCTCTTAACTAGTCTGTCACACTGGGTAGAGGAGATGAGGTTTCCCCTTCAGTAGTTACAGCCTCTCTTAACTAGTCTGTCACACTGGGTAAAGGAGATGAGGTTTCCCCTTCAGTAGTTACTCTTAACTAGTCTGTCACACTGGGTAGAGGATATGAGGTTTCCCCTTCAGTAGTTACTCTTAACTAGTCTGTCACACTGGGTAGAGGAGGTTTTCCCTTCAGTAGTTACTCTTAACTAGTCTGTCACACTGGGTAGAGGAGGTTTCCCCTTCAGTAGTTACAGCCTCTCTTAACTAGTCTGTCACACTGGGTAAAGGAGATGAGGTTTCCCCTTCAGTAGTTACAGTCTCTCTTAACTAGTCTGTCACACTGGGTAGAGGAGGTTTCCCCTTCAGTAGTTACAGTCTCTCTTAACTAGTCTGTCACCCTGAGTAAAGGAGATGAGGTTTCCCCTTCAGTAGTTAGTCTCTCTTAACTAGTCTGTCACCCTGGGTAGAGGAAGTTTCCCCTTCAGTAGTTACAGTTTCTCTTAACTAGTCTGTCACACTGGGTAGAGGAGATGAGGTTTCCCCTTCAGTAGTTACTCTTAACTAGTCTGTCACACTGGGTAGAGGAGGTGAGGTTTCCCCTTCAGTAGTTACTCTTAACTAGTCTGTCACACTGGGTAGAGGAGATTAGGTTTCACCTTCAGTAGTTACTCTTAACTAGTCTGTCACACTGGGTAAAGGAGATGAGGTTTCCCCTTCAGTAGTTACAGTCTCTCTTAACTAGTCTGTCACACTGGGTAAAGGAGATGAGGTTTCCCCTTCAGTAGTTACAGTCTCTCTTAACTAGTCTGTCACACTGGGTAGAGGAGATGAGGTTTCCCCTTCAGTAGTTAGTCTCTCTTAACTAGTCTGTCACCCTGGGTAGAGGAGGTTTCCCCTTCAGTAGTTACAGCCTCTCTTAACTAGTCTGTCACACTGGGTAAAGGAGATGAGGTTTCCCCTTCAGTAGTTACAGTCTCTCTTAACTAGTCTGTCACCCTGAGTAAAGGAGATGAGGTTTCCCCTTCAGTAGTTAGTCTCTCTTAACTAGTCTGTCACCCTGGGTAGAGGAGGTTTCCCCTTCAGTAGTTACAGTTTCTCTTAACTAGTCTGTCACACTGGGTAGAGGAGATGAGGTTTCCCCTTCAGTAGTTACTCTTAACTAGTCTGTCACACTGGGTAGAGGAGGTGAGGTTTCCCCTTCAGTAGTTACTCTTAACTAGTCTGTCACACTGGGTAGAGGAGATTAGGTTTCACCTTCAGTAGTTACTCTTAACTAGTCTGTCACACTGGGTAAAGGAGATGAGGTTTCCCCTTCAGTAGTTACAGTCTCTCTTAACTAGTCTGTCACACTGGGTAGAGGAGATGAGGTTTCCCCTTCAGTAGTTAGTCTCTCTTAACTAGTCTGTCACCCTGGGTAGAGGAGGTTTCCCCTTCAGTAGTTACAGTTTCTCTTAACTAGTCTGTCACACTGGGTAGAGGAGATGAGGTTTCCCCTTCAGTAGTTACTCTTAACTAGTCTGTCACACTGGGTAGAGGAGGTGAGGTTTCCCCTTCAGTAGTTACTCTTAACTAGTCTGTCACACTGGGTAGAGGAGATTAGGTTTCACCTTCAGTAGTTACAGCCTCTCTTAACTAGTCTGTCACACTGGGTAAAGGAGATGAGGTTTCCCCTTCAGTAGTTACAGTCTCTCTTAACTAGTCTGTCACACTGGGTAGAGGAGATGAGGTTTCCCCTTCAGTAGTTACTCTTAACTAGTCTGTCACACTGGGTAGAGGAGGTGAGGTTTCCCCTTCAGTAGTTACTCTTAACTAGTCTGTCACACTGGGTAGAGGAGATGAGGTTTCCCCTTCACTAGTTACAGTCTCTCTTAACTAGTCTGTCACACTGGGTAAAGGAGATGAGGTGTCCCCTTCAGTAGTTACTCTTAACTAGTCTGTCACACTGGGTAAAGGAGATGAGGTTTCCCCTTCAGTAGTTACAGTCTCTCTTAACTAGTCTGTCACACTGGGTAGAGGAGATGAGGTTTCCCCTTCAGTAGTTACTCTTAACTAGTCTGTCACACTGGGTAGAGGAGAAGAGGTTTCACCTTCAGTAGTTACAGTCTCTCTTAACTAGTCTGTCACACTGGGTAGAGGAGATGAGGTTTCCCCTTCAGTAGTTACAGTCTCTCTTAACTAGTCTGTCACACTGGGTAGAGGAGATGAGGTTTTCCCTTCAGTAGTTACTCTTAACTAGTCTGTCACACTGGGTAGAGGAGGTGAGGTTTCCCCTTCAGTAGTTACTCTTAACTAGTCTGTCACACTGGGTAGAGGAGATGAGGTTTCCCCTTCAGTAGTTACTCTTAACTAGTCTGTCACACTGGGTAGAGGAGGTGAGGTTTCCCCTTCAGTAGTTACTCTTAACTAGTCTGTCACACTGGGTAGAGGAGATGAGGTTTCACCTTCAGTAGTTACTCTTAACTAGTCTGTCACACTGGGTAGAGGAGGTGAGGTTTCCCCTTCAGTAGTTACTCTTAACTAGTCTGTCACACTGGGTAGAGGAGATTAGGTTTCACCTTCAGTAGTTACTCTTAACTAGTCTGTCACCCTGGGTAGAGGAGGTTTTCCCTTCAGTAGCTACAGCCTGACTAAACCCTCTCTCCATCCTTCCTCCCTCGTCTTCTTTTCTCTCCCATTCCACGCTCCACTTCTCCTTTTCTCTGTTTCCTCCCCTCTTTTCTTCTCTGTCGGAGGGTTTTTGAAGCCAGGCCGTGCAGCCAGGAGCCCTGACAGTGTGAGGCAGTTGAATGAGAGGGAAAAGGAGGTGCTCAGCGACCAGAGTTGAATAGCAATCAGAGATTATCAGCTCACCTGCCGCTAGCCGCTCAACTTGAGGTGGGTGAATGGCCTGATTAGGGCCTGGCATCCCTTTCCATCGACTCCAAGCGTCCATTACGCCCTGGGAGCCACCTAGGCCCGACTAATCCACCTCAGAGTGGATGTGACAGGACCCTGATCGGCTTAAGGTCCACCCGACGTCACAGTCAGACAGACAGGGGGCTGGTGGCGAAGGTGTCTGAGATCATATCATTTGTTCCCTAGTATGACTGAGTGAGTGACTGAGTGGACTGGACCGGCTGTGCCGGGCACGAGGTGCATATGGCTCTAGTCCAATCCATCAGCTAGCTATCTGCTCTCTAGACAGGGAGATATGAGATATTCAGGTAGCTATCTGTTCTCTAGACAGGGAGATATGAGATATTCAGGTAGCTATCTGCTCTCTAGACAGGGAGATATGAGATATTCAGGTAGCTAGCTGTTCTCTAGACAGGGAGATATGAGATATTCAGGTAGCTAGCTGTTCTCTAGACAGGGAGATATGAGATATTCAGCTATCTGCTCTCTAGACAGGGAGATATGAGATATTCAGGTAGCTAGCTGTTCTCTAGACAGGGAGATATGAGATATTCAGGTAGCTAGCTGTTCTCTAGACAGGGAGATATGAGATATTCAGGTAGCTAGCTGTTCTCTAGACAGGAAGATATGAGATATTCAGCTATCTGCTCTCTAGACAGGGAGATATGAGATATTCAGCTATCTGCTCTCTAGACAGGGATATATGAGATATTCAGGTAGCTAGCTGTTCTCTAGACAGGGAGATATGAGATATTCAGGTAGCTATCTGTTCTCTAGACAGGGAGATATGAGATATTCAGGTAGCTAGCTGTTCTCTAGACAGGGAGATATGAGATATTCAGGTAGCTAGCTGTTCTCTAGACAGGGAGATATGAGATATTCAGCTATCTGTTCTGTAGACAGGGAGATATGAGATATTCAGGTAGCTGTTCTCTAGACAGGGAGATATGAGATATTCAGCTATCTGTTCTCTAGACAGGGAGATATGAGATATTCAGGTAGCTATCTGTTCTCTAGACAGGGAGATATGAGATATTCAGCTAGCTCTCTGTTCTCTAGACAGGGAGATATGAGATATTCAGGTAGCTATCTGTTCTCTAGACAGGGAGATATGAGATATTCAGCTAGCTCTCTGTTCTCTAGACAGGGAGATATGAGATATTCAGGTAGCTAGCTGTTCTCTAGACAGGGAGATATGAGATATCCAGCTAGCTAGCTGTTCTCTAGACAGGGAGATATGAGATATTCAGCTAGCTCTCTAGACAGTTAGATATGAGATATTCAGCTATCTGATAATCTGGACGTGTAGAGACCCTCCCCTACTTTACAGTCCTAAAAGTCCTATAGACCTGGAGCACTGAGATGCAGCCAATCAGGAGCAAAGAGCTTCTGTATTTAACTTAAAAGGCAAGCGTGACAGCAACATGCCAGGCAGGAAGCCAAATGAGACAAAGGTCCTCTTGATCTCTCCCCCCCCCCCCCCCACCACATGTATTTCCTTCCCGTCCATTTGCACCTTGCTGTCAGTGTGGGACTGAGATGAGAGAGTACAGGGTGAAGTCCAACTAGATTGTGTGTAAGTGGAGCTCCTCTAACATTAGCCTAGGCCAGTGATTCGTGGAAAAGATGTGTGTTGGGCAATCAGCTTCTTAGTAGGAGACTGGTCTGTAACAGTTCCTGCAATCATGTCTCTGGGCAGAGAGGAGAGTTGAATCCGAGGCATTTACTGCAGAGTACGGCCATTAGAGCAGAGCAAGGCTCTTGCCACCGAGGTGATAATAGCACATAGATATTTAGCCCCAGAAAGCACAAGGAACTGTATTGCCCGAAGAGTCGAAAATATGGACATAGAATAATTGCAGATAGGTGGGGGGGGGGGGGGGGGGGGGGGGGGTGAATCTCCAAAAGGGATTTGTTTTCACTCCAACTCACATGTACATATCATAGTGGCTGTGGAACGAGGACATTGAGTGTCCGTGTGGAATACAGGGAACATGGCTATCGTCCAATCACAGCCAGCAGGACACAACTTTGACGAGGAGAAGTAAACGTTGAGGAACCAGAGATGGGGGCCGTCCTCCAGCTCCATCTTGACCGTAGCCATGGTTTCCAAACAGTTTGTTACTCTTTATCATTGCCGCGTCTGTTACTACTGCCGTGTCTGTTGCTGCTGCCGTGTCTGTTGCTGCTGCCGTGTCTGTTGCTACCGCCGTGTCTGTTGCTACCGCCGTGTCTGTTGCTACTGCCGTGTCTGTTGCTACTGCCGTGTCTGTTGTTACTGCCGTGTCTGTTGCTACTGCCGTGTCTGTTGCTACTGCCGTGTCTGTTGCTACTGCCGTGTCTGTTGCTACTGCCGTGTCTGTTGCTACTGCCGTGTCTGTTGCTACTGCCGTGTCTGTTGCTACTGCCGTGTCTGTTGCTACCGCCGTGTCTGTTGCTACCGCAGTGTCTGTTGCTACCGCCGTGTCTGTTGCTACCGCCGTGTCTGTTGTTACTGCCGTGTCTGTTGCTACTGCCGTGTCTGTTGCTACTGCCGTGTCTGTTGCTACTGCCGTGTCTGTTGCTACCGCCGTGTCTGTTGCTACCGCCGTGTCTGTTGCTACCGCCGTGTCTGTTGCTACCGCCGTGTCTGTTGCTACCGCCGTGTCTGTTGCTACCGCCGTGTCTGTTGCTACCGCCGTGTCTGTTGCTACCGCCGTGTCTGTTGCTACCGCCGTGTCTGTTGCTACCGCCGTGTCTGTTGCTACCGCCGTGTCTGTTGCTACCGCCGTGTCTGTTGCTACCGCCGCGTCTGTTGCTACCGCCGCGTCTGTTGCTACCGCCGCGTCTGTTGCTACCGCCGCGTCTGTTGCTACTGCCGTGTCTGCTACTACTGCCGTGTATGTTAGTCACCTGACCTACAGCTGTTCATTAGGCTGTTCTGTGGTTAGTCACCTGACCTACAGCTGTTCATTAGGCTGTTCTGTGGTTAGTCACCTGACCTACAGCTGTTCATTAGGCTGTTCTGTGGTTAGTCACCTGACCTACAGCTGTTCATTAGGCTGTTCTGTGGTTAGTCACCTGACCTACAGCTGTTCATTAGGCTGTTCTGTGGTTAGTCACCTGACCTACAGCTGTTCATTAGGCTGTTCTGTGGTTAGTCACCTGACCTACAGCTGTTCATTAGGCTGTTCTGTGGTTAGTCACCTGACCTACAGCTGTTCATTAGGCTGTTCTGTGGTTAGTCACCTGACCTACAGCTGTTCATTAGGCTGTTCTGTGGTTAGTCACCTGACCTACAGCTGTTCATTAGGCTGTTCTGTGGTTAGTCACCTGACCTACAGCTGTTCATTAGGCTGTTCTGTGGTTAGTCACCTGACCTACAGCTGTTCATTAGGCTGTTCTGTGGTTAGTCACCTGACCTACAGCTGTTCATTAGACTGTTCTGTGGTTAGTCACCTGACCTACAGCTGTTCATTAGGCTGTTCTGTGGTTAGTCACCTGATCTACAGCTGTTCATTAGGCTGTTCTGTGGTTAGTCACCTGACCTGCAGCTGTTCATTAGGCTGTTCTGTGGTTAGTCACCTGACCTGCAGCTGTTCATTAGGCTGTTCTGTGGTTAGTCACCTGACCTGCAGCTGTTCATTAGGCTGTTCTGTGGTTAGTCACCTGACCTGCAGCTGTTCATTAGGCTGTTCTGAGGTTAGTCACCTGACCTACAGCTGTTCATTAGGCTGTTCTGTGGTTAGTCACCTGACCTACAGCTGTTCATTAGGCTGTTCTGTGGTTAGTCACCTGACCTACAGCTGTTCATTAGGCTGTTCTGTGGTTAGTCACCTGATCTACAGCTGTTCATTAGGCTGTTCTGTGGTTAGTCACCTGACCTACAGCTGTTCATTAGGCTGTTCTGTGGTTAGTCACCTGACCTACAGCTGTTCATTAGGCTGTTCTGTGGTTAGACACCTGATCTACAGCTGTTCATTAGGCTGTTCTGTGGTTAGTCACCTGACATTAGGCTGTTCTGTGGTTAGTCACCTGACCTACAGCTGTTCATTAGGCTGTTCTGTGGTTAGACACCTGATCTACAGCTGTTCATTAGGCTGTTCTGTGGTTAGTCACCTGACATTAGGCTGTTCATTAGGCTGTTCTGTGGTTAGTCACCTGACCTACAGCTGTTCTGTGGTTAGTCACCTGACCTACAGCTGTTCTGTGGTTAGTCACCTGACCTACAGCTGTTCATTAGGCTGTTCTGTGGTTAGTCACCTGACCTACAGCTGTTCATTAGGCTGTTCTGTGGTTAGTCACCTGACCTACAGCTGTTCATTAGGCTGTTCTGTGGTTAGTCACCTGACCTACAGCTGTTCATTAGGCTGTTCTGTGGTTAGTCACCTGACCTACAGCTGTTCATTAGGCTGTTCTGTGGTTAGTCACCTGACCTACAGCTGTTCATTAGGCTGTTCTGTGGTTAGTCACCTGACCTGCAGCTGTTCATTAGGCTGTTCTGTGGTTAGTCACCTGACCTACAGCTGTTCATTAGGCTGTTCTGTGGTTAGTCACCTGACCTACAGCTGTTCATTAGGCTGTTCTGTGGTTAGTCACCTGACCTACAGCTGTTCATTAGGCTGTTCTGTGGTTAGTCACCTGACCTGCAGCTGTTCATTAGGCTGTTCTGTGGTTAGTCACCTGACCTACAGCTGTTCATTAGGCTGTTCTGTGGTTAGTCACCTGACCTACAGCTGTTCATTAGGCTGTTCTGTGGTTAGTCACCTGACCTACAGCTGTTCATTAGGCTGTTCTGTGGTTAGTCACCTGATCTACAGCTGTTCATTAGGCTGTTCTGTGGTTAGTCACCTGATCTACAGCTGTTCATTAGGCTGTTCTGTGGTTAGTCACCTGACCTACAGCTGTTCATTAGGCTGTTCTGTGGTTAGTCACCTGATCTACAGCTGTTCATTAGGCTGTTCATTAGGCTGTTCTGTGGTTGGATAGAGGGAGCGTTCAGGTTCAGCGTTGCTGATTAGTGTTGAACACCACTACACACACACACACACACACACACACACACACACACACACACACACACACACACACACACACACACACTATATGTATTATATTTCAGCAGATCTCCTAACAGAGCCTTCAAGGACTTTAATTAGCCTCTCACCTCTGTTAGTTAGTATCACCTCTGTTAGTGAGGACGACCTCTGTTAGTGAGGACGATCCCTGTGCTTTTCATTTCAGAGATACAGTATTTACCCACAAACCTCCCTTGTGAGAGAGATATTTTCAGTTCAGATAGAAGGTATTTACCCATAACCCCCCCTGTGAGAGAGAGATTTTCAGTTCAGATAGAAGGTATTTACCCATAACCCCCCCTGTGAGAGAGAGATTTTCAGTTCAGAGATACAGTATTTACCCATAACCCCCCCTGTGAGAGAGAGATTTTCAGTTCAGATAGAAGGTATTTACCCATAACCCCCCCTGTGAGAGAGAGATTTTCAGTTCAGATAGAAGGTATTTACCCATAACCCCCCCTGTGAGAGAGAGATTTTCAGTTCAGATAAAAGGTATTTACCCATAACCCCCCCTGTGAGAGAGAGATTTTCAGTTCAGATAGAAGGCATTTACCCATAACCCCCCCTGTGAGAGAGAGATTTTCAGTTCAGATAGAAGGTATTTACCCATAACCCCCCCTGTGAGAGAGAGACTTTCAGTTCAGATAGAAGGTATTTACCCATAACCCCCCCTGTGAGAGAGAGCTAGAGCTAAACAGGCAAACGATCTCGTTAACTTACCACGACGTCAGTGGGTGTGGTTCGTTAACTAATGAACCTGAGATCCCTGAAGGTTTAGGCTGTGATACATCCCAAATGACACCCTTTTCCCTAGATAGTGCACTACTTTACATAGGGCTCTGGTCAAAAGTAGTGCACTAAATAGGGAATAGGGTGCCATTTGTGACAGACACCGAGAGAGATGGGACACAGGGACACCAACACACACACCAACACACACACACACACCATCCATCTATCTCATTATGCATGCAGCTGCAGCAGCCTCGAGGTAGACACACAATTCAACTGCTGAAATAACAATATTGTTTTAGTATTAAAATATGTTCCGTCTGCATGCTGGAGAATTAATGTTAGCTACTTAGTGGTTTTAATAATGTCACGGAGGTAAACGAGAAGCTAGTCTGATCCGGCTGAGCGTTAGTGTCTTGGAGGTAAACGAGAAGCTGGTCTGATCCGGCTGAGCGTTAGTGTCATGGAGGTAAACGAGAGGCTAGTCTGATCCTTCTGAGCTTTAGTGTCATGTAGGTAAACGAGAGGCTTGTCTGATCCGGCTGAGCGTTAGTGTCATGGAGGTAAACGAGAAGCTGGTCTGATCCGGCTGAGCGTTAGTGTCATGGAGGTAAACGAGAAGCTTGTCTGATCCGGCTGAGTGTTTGTGTCATGGAGGTAAACGAGAAGCTTGTCTGATCCGGCTGAGTGTTAGTGTCATGGAGGTAAACGAGAAGCTTGTCGGATCCGGCTGAGTTTTAGTGTCATGGAGGTAAACGAGAGGCTAGTCTGATCCGGCTGAGCGTTAGTGTCATGGAGGTAAACGAGAGGCTAGTCTGATCCGGCCATCTATCTGATGGCCTTGAGGTAGAAGCTGTTTAACAGTCTGATGGCCTTGAGGTAGAAGCTGTTTAACAGTCTGATGGCCTTGAGATAGAAGCTGTTTAACAGTCTGATGGCCTTGAGATAGAAGCTGTTTAACAGTCTGATGGCCTTGAGATAGAAGCTGTTTAACAGTCTGATGGCCTTGAGATAGAAGCTGTTTAACAGTCTGATGGCCTTGAGATAGAAGCTGTTTAACAGTCTGATGGCCTTGAGATAGAAGCTGTTTAACAGTCTGATGGCCTTGAGATAGACCCTGTTTTTCAGTCTCTCGGTCCCAGCTTTTTTGCACCCGCGCCGAGTCACCCGCGCCGAGTCACCCGCGCCGAGTCACCCGCGCCGAGTCACCCGCGCCGAGTCACCCGCGCCGAGTCACCCGCGCCGAGTCACCCGCGCCGAGTCACCCGCGCCGAGTCACCCGCGCCGAGTCACCCGCGCCGAGTCACCCGCGCCGAGTCACCCGCGCCGAGTCACCCGCGCCGAGTCACCCGCGCCGAGTCACCCGCGCCCAGGAACAGGGTTGGAGTTAAAGCCTCCTGGAGAGCCCTGTTGTTAACGTGTTCTTCACATGTTGACGTGTTAAAGAGCAGAACCTTAAACATACCACTTCACACCTCTACTGTAGCTCTCTCTACATCTCTCTACTGTAGCCCTCTCTACATCTCTCTACTGTAGCCCTCTCTACACCTCTCTACTGTAGCCCTCTCTACATCTCTCTACTGTAGCCCTCTCTACATCTCTCTACTGTAGCCCTCTCTACATCTCTCTACTGTAGCCCTCTCTACATCTCTCTACTGTAGCCCTCTCTACATCTCTCTACTGTAGCCCTCTCTACATCTCTCTACTGTAGCCCTCTCTACATCTCTCTACTGTAGCCCTCTCTACATCTCTCTACTGTAGCCCTCTCTACATCTCTCTACTGTAGCCCTCTCTACACCTCTCTACTGTAGCCCTCTCTACATCTCTCTACTGTAGCCCTCTCTACATCTCTCTACTGTAGCCCTCTCTACATCTCTCTACTGTAGCCCTCTCTACATCTCTCTACTGTAGCCCTCTCTACATCTCTCTACTGTAGCCCTCTCTACATCTCTCTACTGTAGCCCTCTCTACATCTCTCTACTGTAGCCCTCTCTACATCTCTCTACTGTAGCCCTCTCTACATCTCTCTACTGTAGCCCTCTCTACACCTCTCTACTGTAGCCCTCTCTACATCTCTCTACTGTAGCCCTCTCTACACCTCTCTACTGTAGCCCTCTCTACACCTCTCTACTGTAGCCCTCTCTACATCTCTCTACTGTAGCCCTCTCTACATCTCTCTACTGTAGCCCTCTCTACATCTCTCTACTGTAGCCCTCTCTACATCTCTCTACTGTAGCCCTCTCTACATCTCTCTACTGTAGCCCTCTCTACATCTCTCTACTGTAGCCCTCTCTACATCTCTCTACTGTAGCCCTCTCTACATCTCTCTACTGTAGCCCTCTCTACATCTCTCTACTGTAGCCCTCTCTACATCTCTCTACTGTAGCCCTCTCTACATCTCTCTACTGTAGCCCTCTCTACATCTCTCTACTGTAGCCCTCTCTACATCTCTCTACTGTAGCCCTCTCTACATCTCTCTACTGTAGCCCTCTCTACATCTCTCTACTGTAGCCCTCTCTACATCTCTCTACTGTAGCCCTCTCTACATCTCTCTACTGTAGCCCTCTCTACATCTCTCTACTGTAGCCCTCTCTACATCTCTCTACTGTAGCCCTCTCTACATCTCTCTACTGTAGCCCTCTCTACATCTCTCTACTGTAGCCCTCTCTACATCTCTCTACTGTAGCCCTCTCTACATCTCTCTACTGTAGCCCTCTCTACATCTCTCTACTGTAGCCCTCTCTACATCTCTCTACTGTAGCCCTCTCTACATCTCTCTACTGTAGCCCTCTCTACATCTCTCTACTGTAGCCCTCTCTACATCTCTCTACTGTAGCCCTCTCTACATCTCTCTACTGTAGCCCTCTCTACATCTCTCTACTGTAGCCCTCTCTACATCTCTCTACTGTAGCCCTCTCTACATCTCTCTACTGTAGCCCTCTCTACATCTCTCTACTGTAGCCCTCTCTACATCTCTCTACTGTAGCCCTCTCTACATCTCTCTACTGTAGCCCTCTCTACATCTCTCTACTGTAGCCCTCTCTACATCTCTCTACTGTAGCCCTCTCTACATCTCTCTACTGTAGCCCTCTCTACATCTCTCTACTGTAGCCCTCTCTACATCTCTCTACTGTAGCCCTCTCTACATCTCTCTACTGTAGCCCTCTCTACATCTCTCTACTGTAGCCCTCTCTACATCTCTCTACTGTAGCCCTCTCTACATCTCTCTACTGTAGCCCTCTCTACATCTCTCTACTGTAGCCCTCTCTACATCTCTCTACTGTAGCCCTCTCTACATCTCTCTACTGTAGCCCTCTCTACATCTCTCTACTGTAGCCCTCTCTACATCTCTCTACTGTAGCCCTCTCTACATCTCTCTACTGTAGCCCTCTCTACATCTCTCTACTGTAGCCCTCTCTACATCTCTCTACTGTAGCCCTCTCTACATCTCTCTACTGTAGCCCTCTCTACATCTCTCTACTGTAGCCCTCTCTACATCTCTCTACTGTAGCCCTCTCTACATCTCTCTACTGTAGCCCTCTCTACATCTCTCTACTGTAGCCCTCTCTACATCTCTCTACTGTAGCCCTCTCTACATCTCTCTACTGTAGCCCTCTCTACATCTCTCTACTGTAGCCCTCTCTACATCTCTCTACTGTAGCCCTCTCTACATCTCTCTACTGTAGCCCTCTCTACATCTCTCTACTGTAGCCCTCTCTACATCTCTCTACTGTAGCCCTCTCTACATCTCTCTACTGTAGCCCTCTCTACATCTCTCTACTGTAGCCCTCTCTACATCTCTCTACTGTAGCCCTCTCTACATCTCTCTACTGTAGCCCTCTCTACATCTCTCTACTGTAGCCCTCTCTACATCTCTCTACTGTAGCCCTCTCTACATCTCTCTACTGTAGCCCTCTCTACATCTCTCTACTGTAGCCCTCTCTACATCTCTCTACTGTAGCCCTCTCTACATCTCTCTACTGTAGCCCTCTCTACATCTCTCTACTGTAGCCCTCTCTACATCTCTCTACTGTAGCCCTCTCTACATCTCTCTACTGTAGCCCTCTCTACATCTCTCTACTGTAGCCCTCTCTACATCTCTCTACTGTAGCCCTCTCTACATCTCTCTACTGTAGCCCTCTCTACATCTCTCTACTGTAGCCCTCTCTACATCTCTCTACTGTAGCCCTCTCTACATCTCTCTACTGTAGCCCTCTCTACATCTCTCTACTGTAGCCCTCTCTACATCTCTCTACTGTAGCCCTCTCTACATCTCTCTACTGTAGCCCTCTCTACATCTCTCTACTGTAGCCCTCTCTACATCTCTCTACTGTAGCCCTCTCTACATCTCTCTACTGTAGCCCTCTCTACATCTCTCTACTGTAGCCCTCTCTACATCTCTCTACTGTAGCCCTCTCTACATCTCTCTACTGTAGCCCTCTCTACATCTCTCTACTGTAGCCCTCTCTACATCTCTCTACTGTAGCCCTCTCTACATCTCTCTACTGTAGCCCTCTCTACATCTCTCTACTGTAGCCCTCTCTACATCTCTCTACTGTAGCCCTCTCTACATCTCTCTACTGTAGCCCTCTCTACATCTCTCTACTGTAGCCCTCTCTACATCTCTCTACTGTAGCCCTCTCTACATCTCTCTACTGTAGCCCTCTCTACATCTCTCTACTGTAGCCCTCTCTACATCTCTCTACTGTAGCCCTCTCTACATCTCTCTACTGTAGCCCTCTCTACATCTCTCTACTGTAGCCCTCTCTACATCTCTCTACTGTAGCCCTCTCTACATCTCTCTACTGTAGCCCTCTCTACATCTCTCTACTGTAGCCCTCTCTACATCTCTCTACTGTAGCCCTCTCTACATCTCTCTACTGTAGCCCTCTCTACATCTCTCTACTGTAGCCCTCTCTACATCTCTCTACTGTAGCCCTCTCTACATCTCTCTACTGTAGCCCTCTCTACATCTCTCTACTGTAGCCCTCTCTACATCTCTCTACTGTAGCCCTCTCTACATCTCTCTACTGTAGCCCTCTCTACATCTCTCTACTGTAGCCCTCTCTACATCTCTCTACTGTAGCCCTCTCTACATCTCTCTACTGTAGCCCTCTCTACATCTCTCTACTGTAGCCCTCTCTACATCTCTCTACTGTAGCCCTCTCTACATCTCTCTACTGTAGCCCTCTCTACATCTCTCTACTGTAGCCCTCTCTACATCTCTCTACTGTAGCCCTCTCTACATCTCTCTACTGTAGCCCTCTCTACATCTCTCTACTGTAGCCCTCTCTACATCTCTCTACTGTAGCCCTCTCTACATCTCTCTACTGTAGCCCTCTCTACATCTCTCTACTGTAGCCCTCTCTACATCTCTCTACTGTAGCCCTCTCTACATCTCTCTACTGTAGCCCTCTCTACATCTCTCTACTGTAGCCCTCTCTACATCTCTCTACTGTAGCCCTCTCTACATCTCTCTACTGTAGCCCTCTCTACATCTCTCTACTGTAGCCCTCTCTACATCTCTCTACTGTAGCCCTCTCTACATCTCTCTACTGTAGCCCTCTCTACATCTCTCTACTGTAGCCCTCTCTACATCTCTCTACTGTAGCCCTCTCTACATCTCTCTACTGTAGCCCTCTCTACATCTCTCTACTGTAGCCCTCTCTACATCTCTCTACTGTAGCCCTCTCTACATCTCTCTACTGTAGCCCTCTCTACATCTCTCTACTGTAGCCCTCTCTACATCTCTCTACTGTAGCCCTCTCTACATCTCTCTACTGTAGCCCTCTCTACATCTCTCTACTGTAGCCCTCTCTACATCTCTCTACTGTAGCCCTCTCTACATCTCTCTACTGTAGCCCTCTCTACATCTCTCTACTGTAGCCCTCTCTACATCTCTCTACTGTAGCCCTCTCTACATCTCTCTACTGTAGCCCTCTCTACATCTCTCTACTGTAGCCCTCTCTACATCTCTCTACTGTAGCCCTCTCTACATCTCTCTACTGTAGCCCTCTCTACATCTCTCTACTGTAGCCCTCTCTACATCTCTCTACTGTAGCCCTCTCTACATCTCTCTACTGTAGCCCTCTCTACATCTCTCTACTGTAGCCCTCTCTACATCTCTCTACTGTAGCCCTCTCTACATCTCTCTACTGTAGCCCTCTCTACATCTCTCTACTGTAGCCCTCTCTACATCTCTCTACTGTAGCCC
This sequence comes from Salvelinus fontinalis, assembly GCF_029448725.1. Lineage (NCBI taxonomy): Eukaryota > Metazoa > Chordata > Actinopteri > Salmoniformes > Salmonidae > Salvelinus > Salvelinus fontinalis. The sequence goes on from NW_026600499.1 coordinate 183,975, forward strand.
TCTCTACATCTCTCTACTGTAGCCCTCTCTACATCTCTCTACTGTAGCCCTCTCTACATCTCTCTACTGTAGCCCTCTCTACATCTCTCTACTGTAGCCCTCTCTACATCTCTCTACTGTAGCCCTCTCTACATCTCTCTACTGTAGCCCTCTCTACATCTCTCTACTGTAGCCCTCTCTACATCTCTCTACTGTAGCCCTCTCTACACCTCTCTACTGTAGCCCTCTCTACACCTCTCTACTGTAGCCCTCTCTACACCTCTCTACTGTAGCCCTCTCTACATCTCTCTACTGTAGCCCTCTCTACACCTCTCTACTGTAGCCCTCTCTACACCTCTCTACTGTAGCCCTCTCTACACCTCTCTACTGTAGCCCTCTCTACACCTCTCTACTGTAGCCCTCTCTACACCTCTCTACTGTAGCCCTCTCTACATCTCTCTACTGTAGCCCTCTCTACATCTCTCTACTGTAGCCCTCTCTACATCTCTCTACTGTAGCCCTCTCTACATCTCTCTACTGTAGCCCTCTCTACATCTCTCTACTGTAGCCCTCTCTACATCTCTCTACTGTAGCCCTCTCTACATCTCTCTACTGTAGCCCTCTCTACATCTCTCTACTGTAGCCCTCTCTACATCTCTCTACTGTAGCCCTCTCTACATCTCTCTACTGTAGCCCTCTCTACATCTCTCTACTGTAGCCCTCTCTACATCTCTCTACTGTAGCCCTCTCTACATCTCTCTACTGTAGCCCTCTCTACATCTCTCTACTGTAGCCCTCTCTACATCTCTCTACTGTAGCCCTCTCTACATCTCTCTACTGTAGCCCTCTCTACATCTCTCTACTGTAGCCCTCTCTACATCTCTCTACTGTAGCCCTCTCTACATCTCTCTACTGTAGCCCTCTCTACATCTCTCTACTGTAGCCCTCTCTACATCTCTCTACTGTAGCCCTCTCTACATCTCTCTACTGTAGCCCTCTCTACATCTCTCTACTGTAGCCCTCTCTACATCTCTCTACTGTAGCCCTCTCTACATCTCTCTACTGTAGCCCTCTCTACATCTCTCTACTGTAGCCCTCTCTACATCTCTCTACTGTAGCCCTCTCTACATCTCTCTACTGTAGCCCTCTCTACATCTCTCTACTGTAGCCCTCTCTACATCTCTCTACTGTAGCCCTCTCTACATCTCTCTACTGTAGCCCTCTCTACATCTCTCTACTGTAGCCCTCTCTACATCTCTCTACTGTAGCCCTCTCTACATCTCTCTACTGTAGCCCTCTCTACATCTCTCTACTGTAGCCCTCTCTACATCTCTCTACTGTAGCCCTCTCTACATCTCTCTACTGTAGCCCTCTCTACATCTCTCTACTGTAGCCCTCTCTACATCTCTCTACTGTAGCCCTCTCTACATCTCTCTACTGTAGCCCTCTCTACATCTCTCTACTGTAGCCCTCTCTACATCTCTCTACTGTAGCCCTCTCTACATCTCTCTACTGTAGCCCTCTCTACATCTCTCTACTGTAGCCCTCTCTACATCTCTCTACTGTAGCCCTCTCTACATCTCTCTACTGTAGCCCTCTCTACATCTCTCTACTGTAGCCCTCTCTACATCTCTCTACTGTAGCCCTCTCTACATCTCTCTACTGTAGCCCTCTCTACATCTCTCTACTGTAGCCCTCTCTACATCTCTCTACTGTAGCCCTCTCTACATCTCTCTACTGTAGCCCTCTCTACATCTCTCTACTGTAGCCCTCTCTACATCTCTCTACTGTAGCCCTCTCTACATCTCTCTACTGTAGCCCTCTCTACATCTCTCTACTGTAGCCCTCTCTACATCTCTCTACTGTAGCCCTCTCTACATCTCTCTACTGTAGCCCTCTCTACATCTCTCTACTGTAGCCCT
>NW_026600499.1:195875-223652 GCF_029448725.1 Salvelinus fontinalis
GGCCATTCGGGACACATCCTAAGTAGTGCACTATATAGGGAGTAGGGGCCATTTGGGACACATCCTGAGTAGTGCACTATAAAGGGAGTAGGGGGCCATTCGGGACACTAGAAAACAAACTATTAAAATGAACACTTGTATCAGCCAAGACAAAGTGCTAGAAGAGACTATGACAGGAAAACCCAGTCACACTGCTTCCTAGTGGACTGTCCATGTGTTCATGTCTGGTTCTGGATATCTGATTGTACTGGCTAATTCCTATTCATTCAGGTCTACTTGTTGATATCATTCCTCTCAGTCCGTCCTAGTTGATATCATTCCTCTCAGTCCTCCCTAGTTGATATCATTCCTCTCAGTCCTTCCTAGTTGATATCATTCCTCTCAGTCCGTCCGTGTTGATATCATTCCTCCCTTGTTGATATCATTCCTCCCTTGTTGATATCATTCCTCTCAGTCCGTCCTTGTTGATATCATTCCTCTCAGCCCTTCCTAGTTGATATCATTCCTCTCAGTCCGTCCTTGTTGATATCATTCCTCTCAGCCCTTCCTAGTTGATATCATTCCTCTCAGTCCGTCCGTGTTGATATCATTCCTCTCAGTTCTTTCTTGTTGATATCATTCCTCTCAGTTCTTTCTTGTTGATATCATTCCTCTCAGTCCGTCCGTGTTGATATCATTCCTCTCAGTCCGTCCTTGTTGATATCATTCCTCTCAGTCCTTCCTTGTTGATATCATTCCTCTCAGTCCTTCCTAGTTGATATCATTCCTCTCAGTCCTCCCTTGTTGATATCATTCCTCTCAGTCCGTCCTAGTTGATATCATTCCTCTCAGTCCTTCCTTGTTGATATCATTCCTCTCAGTCCGTCCTAGTTGATATCATTCCTCTCAGTCCGCCCTTGTTGATATCATTCCTCCCTTGTTGATATCATTCCTCTCAGTCATTCCTTGATGATATCATTCCTCTCAGTCCGTCCTAGTTGATATCATTCCTCTCAGTCCGTCCTTGTTGATATCATTCCTCTCAGTCCGTCCTAGTTGATATCATTCCTCTCAGTCCTTCCTAGTTGATATCATTCCTCTCAGTCTTTCCTTGTTGATATCATTCCTCTCAGTCCTTCCTAGTTGATATCATTCCTCTCAGTCTTTCCTTGTTGATATCAATCCTCTCAGTCCGTCCTAGTTGATATCATTCCTCTCAGTCCGCCCTTGTTGATATCATTCCTCCCTTGTTGATATCATTCCTCTCAGTCATTCCTTGTTGATATCATTCCTCTCAGTCCGTCCTTGTTGATATCATTCCTCTCAGTCCGTCCTAGTTGATATCATTCCTCTCAGTCCGTCCTAGTTGATATCATTCCTCTCAGTCCGTCCTTGTTGATATCATTTCTCTTCCTTCGTTGGTTCGTTCACTGAAGCAGAATAACACAGTTTTTTCCATGGCCGTGTTTATTATATTTTGCAGCAACGCTACCCCTAATTATTTGTCAATTACCAAACCCCCCTCTCTCATCCCACCCCCCCTCCCCTCCTCCTCTTCCTCTCCTCCTTTGAGGTTTCTACCATGCTCTATCTAGCGTGATGAAGTCACAGGTAATGATTTCAACAGCTTAATTACAGGTGTGGTGTTAGGGTCTGGCTGGGGGAACAATTACCAAACTAATTGGACAGGCATTTCTCTCTGCACCGGTCAGCTCTAAAAGGGAGAGAGAGAGGAGGACAGAGAGAGAGGAGGACAGAGAGAGAGAGGACAGAGAGAGAGAGGAGGACAGAGAGATGAGAGAGAGAGCGAGGACAGAGAGATGAGAGAGAGAGCGAGGACAGAGAGAGCGAGGACAGAGAGAGAGAGGACAGAGAGAGAGAGGACAGAGAGAAGAAAGAGACATAGATATACAAAGAGAGATAATTTTAGCTTTGGCTAATTTGCTCTCCCTCACACCAAAGACTACATGAGAGAGAGAAATTAATTCATTCATTCATTGACCTGGTGTACTGTGTGTCAACCCTCATTAGCACTTGGATGGGAGACGGCTCCTTTGTGTGGGTGGGTGGATGGGTGGGTGGGTGGCAGAGCAAGCAGCACCACCAAGCCACTCGCTGCCTACCGAGTCCAACCTACTCTGCTTAACAGCAGGCTTTCATTCACTGAGGAGAGAGATGGTGCCTCTGTTACTCTCTCTCTGTCTCTCTCTCTCTCTCTCTCTCTCTCTCTCCTCCCCTCTCCCTCCCTCCTGCCCCCCCCCCCCTCCCTCCTTCAGTCCTTTTGAAAGAGCGAGAGGTTGGACTTCCAGTTTCCTGGTTTTGTGTAACCCTTCCACCTCTCTGTGAATGAACAGCCTTGGTACACAGAACCTCTACAATCTGTCAGCTGCTCCCCTCGTCCACCTGAACGCTTCCTCTGTAGTACGTACATCATGTTGGGTTATTTTTATAACTGTGAGTCTGAACCAACCTCCATGTTGGGTTCTTTTTATTACTGTGAGTCTGAACCAACCTCCATGTTGGATTCTTTTTATAACTGTGAGTCTGAACCAACCTCCATGTTTGGTTCTTTTTATAACTGTGAGTCTGAACCAACCTCCATGTTGGATTCTTTTTATAACTGTGAGTCTGAACCAACCTCCATGTTGGATTCTTTTTATAACTGTGAGTCTGAACCAACCTCCATGTTGGGTTCTTTTTATAACTGTGAGAATGAACCAACCTCCATGTTTGATTATTTAGTCTGTTTATTTTTTTCCCAAGTCAGAACCAGAAGTGTTAACTCCACCAACCAGATGACTCAGTACCCAGTCTGTGTTTGGGTCAAGGCCCTGCCAGCGTTAACTCCACCAGCCAGATGACTCAGTACCCAGTCTGTGTTTGGGTCAAGGCCCTGCCAGCGTTAACTCCACCAGCCAGATGACTCAGTACCCAGTCTGTGTTTGGGTCAAGGCCCTGCCAGCGTTAACTCCACCAGCCAGATGACTCAGTACCCAGTCTGTGTTTGGGTCAAGGCCCTGCCGGTGTTAACTCCACCAGCCAGATGACTCAGTACCCAGTCTGTGTTTGGGTCAAGGCCCTGCCGGTGTTAACTCCACCAGCCAGATGACTCAGTACCCAGTCTGTGTTTGGGTCAAGGCACTGCCGGTGTTAACTCCACCAACCAGATGACTCAGTACCCAGTCTGTGTTTGGGTCAAGGCCCTGCCGGTGTTAACTCCACCAACCAGATGACTCAGTACCCAGTCTGTGTTTGGGTCAAGGCACTGCCGGTGTTAACTCCACCAACCAGATGACTCAGTACCCAGTCTGTGTTTGGGTCAAGGCCCTGCCGGTGTTTTCTCCACCAACCAGATGACTCAGTACCCAGTCTGTGTTTGGGTCAAGGCCCTGCCAGTGTTTTCTCCATGGCAGTGGGCTGTAAAGAGCCAATGTTCCAAAATACAATCAATTAGCGTAAAACACAGTTCTGAAAAGCGTACGGCACATTCGAGCGGTTTCATGAGACAAACACTGGTTTCAACGACATATGAGGAAGTGTTTATAAAATAATCCCCTTCCTCAGAACATGGTGAGACCTGCCTCATAAAATGAGGGAAAACCACCAGGTTTTTAAACGTTTATGGTTCTAGTTTTGAAATGTTGAGCGCCTCCGCTCAGATTGCAAGGTGGGTGATGTTGTGGAGCGTAACAGACACTGTCCTATCAGAAGGAACAGAGCCTCTAGCATGTCGACAGGCTCAAGCCTCTAGTATATGAGGTGGGTGTGTGTGTGTGTGTGGGTGTGGGTGTGTGTGGGTGTGTGTGGGTGTGGGTGTGTGTGGGTGTGTGTGGGTGTGTGTGTGTGGGTGTGTGTGTGTGGGTGTGTGTGGGTGGGTGTGTGTGGGTGTGTGTGTGTGTGTGTGTGTGTATGTATGTGTGTGTGTGTATGTATGTATGTGTGTGTGGGTGGGTGGGTGGGTGGGTGGGTAATTCAAAGTCTCATTAAAGTTTGCCTCCATTTTAAGGAGACTTCCTCATGTCAGCATCGGTCGGGACATGACAGGCTGTAGCCAACACCCGTAGGCTAATTATTACCTCTTCTCCCATCCTCTCTCTCTCTCCTTCTACCCTCCTCTCTTCTCCCATCCTCTCTTCTCCTCTCCCATCCTCTCTCTCTCTCCTTCTACCCTCCTCTCTTCTCCTCTCCTCTCTCGCTCTCTCCCATCCTCTCTCTCTCTCCTTCTACCCTCCTCTCTTCTCCTCTCCTCTCTCTCTCTTCTCCCATCCTCTCTCTCTCTCCTTCTACTCTCTTCTCCTCTCCTCTCTCTCTCTTCTCCCATCCTCTCTCTCTCCTACCCTCCTCTCTTCTCCTCTCCTCTCTCCTTCTCCTTCTACCCTCCTCTCTCTCTCTTCTCTTTTCTCCTCTCCCATCCTCTCTCTCTCTCCTTCTACCCTCCACCCCCTTCCCGTCTCCTTCCTACCCTCTCCCATCCTCTCTTCTCCTCTCCCATCCTCTCCTCTCCCTTCATCTCTTCTTCCCTCCTCTTCTCCTCTCTCTCCTTCCTACCCTCCTCCCCTTCTCGTCTCCTTCCTACCCTCCTCCCCTTCTCGTCTCCTTCCTCCCCTCCTCCCCTTCCCGTCTCCTTCCTACCCTCCTCCCCTTCCCGTCTCCTTCCTACCCTCCTCTCCTTCCCGTCTCCTTCCTACCTTCCTCCCCTTCCCGTCTCCTTCCTACCCTCCCCCCCTTCTCGTCTCCTTCCTACCCTCCTCTCCTTCTCGTCTCCTTCCTCCCCTCCTCCCCTTCCCGTCTCCTTCCTACCCTCCTCCCCTTCCCGTCTCCTTCCTACCCTCCTCTCCTTCCCGTCTCCTTCCTCCCCTCCTCCCCTTCCCGTCTCCTTCCTACCCTCCTCCCCTTCTCGTCTCCTTCCTACCCTCCTCCCCTTCTTGTCTCCTTCCTACCCTCCTCCCCTTCCCGTCTCCTTCCTACCCTCCTCCCCTTCCAGTCTCCTTCCTACCCTCCTCCCCTTCCCGTCTCCTTCCTACCCTCCTCCCCTTCCAGTCTCCTTCCTACCCTCCTCCCCTTCCCGTCTCCTTCCTACCCTCCTCCCCTTCTCGTCTCCTTCCTACCCTCCTCCCCTTCTCGTCTCCTTCCTACCCTCCTCTCCTTCCAGTCTCCTTCCTACCCTCCTCCCCTTCCCGTCTCCCTCCTCTCCTTCCAGTCTCCTTCCTACCCTCCTCCCCTTCTCGTCTCCTTCCTACCCTCCTCCCCTTCCCGTCTCCTTCCTACCCTCCTCTCCTTCTCGTCTCCTTCCTACCCTCCTCCCCTTCCCGTCTCCTTCCTACCCTCCTCCCCTTCTCGTCTCCTTCCTACCCTCCTCCCCTTCTCGTCTCCTTCCTACCCTCCTCCCCTTCTCGTCTCCTTCCTACCCTCCTCCCCTTCTCGTCTCCTTCCTACCCTCCTCCCCTTCTCGTCTCCTTCCTACCCTCCTCCCCTTCTCGTCTCCTTCCTACCCTCCTCCCCTTCTCGTCTCCTTCCTACCCTCCTCCCCTTCTCGTCTCCTTCCTCCCCTCCTCCCCTTCTCGTCTCCTTCCTACCCTCCTCCCCTTCCCGTCTCCTTCCTACCCTCCTTCCCGTCTCCTTCCTACCCTCCTCTCCTTCCCGTCTCCTTCCTACCCTCCTCCCCTTCTCGTCTCCTTCCTACCCTCCTCCCCTTCCCGTCTCCTTCCTACCCTCCTCTCCTTCCCGTCTCCTTCCTACCCTCCTCCCCTTCCCGTCTCCTTCCTACCCTCCTCTCCTTCTCGTCTCCTTCCTAACCTCCTCCCCTTCTCGTCTCCTTCCTACCCTCCTCCCCTTCTCGTCTCCTTCCTACCCTCCTCCCCTTCCCGTCTCCTTCCTACCCTCCTCCCCTTCTCGTCTCCTTCCTAACCTCCTCCCCTTCTCGTCTCCTTCCTACCCTCCTCCCCTTCTCGTCTCCTTCCTACCCTCCTCCCCTTCCCGTCTCCTTCCTACCCTCCTCCCCTTCTCGTCTCCTTCCTAACCTCCTCTCCTTCCAGTCTCCTTCCTACCCTCCTCCCCTTCCCGTCTCCCTCCTCTCCTTCCAGTCTCCTTCCTACCCTCCTCCCCTTCTCGTCTCCTTCCTACCCTCCTCACCTTCTCGTCTCCTTCCTACCCTCCTCCCCTTCTCGTCTCCTTCCTACCCTCCTCCCCTTCTCGTCTCCTTCCTACCCTCCTCTCCTTCCCGTCTCCTTCCTACCCTCCTCCCCGTCTCCTTCCTACCCTCCTCCCCTTCTCGTCTCCTTCCTACCCTCCTCCCCTTCTCGTCTCCTTCCTACCCTCCTCTCCTTCCCGTCTCCTTCCTACCCTCCTCCCCTTCCCGTCTCCTTCCTCCCCTCCTCCCCTTCCAGTCTCCTTCCTACCCTCCTCCCCGTCTCCTTCCTACCCTCCTCCCCGTCTCCTTCCTACCCTCCTCCCCTCCCCGTCTCCTTCCTCCCCTCCTCCCCTTCCAGTCTCATTCCTACCCTCCTCTCCTTCTCGTCTCCTTCCTACCCTCCTCCCCTTCTCGTCTCCTTCCTACCCTCCTCCCCTTCCCGTCTCCTTCCTACCCTCCTCCCCTTCTCGTCTCCTTCCTACCCTCCTCTCCTTCTCGTCTCCTTCCTACCCTCCTCCCCTTCTCGTCTCCTTCCTACCCTCCTCTCCTTCTCGTCTCCTTCCTACCCTCCTCCCCGTCTCCTTCCTACCCTCCTCCCCTTCCAGTCTCCTTCCTACCCTCCTCCCCTTCCCGTCTCATTCCTACCCTCCTCTCCTTCTCGTCTCCTTCCTACCCTCCTCCCCTTCCCGTCTCCCTCCTCTCCTTCCCGTCTCCTTCCTACCCTCCTCTCCTTCTCGTCTCCTTCCTACCCTCCTCCCCGTCTCCTTCCTACCCTCCTCCCCTTCTCGTCTCCTTCCTACCCTCCTCCCCTTCCAGTCTCCTTCCTACCCTCCTCCCCTTCCCGTCTCATTCCTACCCTCCTCTCCTTCTCGTCTCCTTCCTACCCTCCTCCCCTTCCAGTCTCCTTCCTACCCTCCTCCCCTTCCCGTCTCCTTCCTACCCTCCTCCCCTTCTCGTCTCCTTCCTACCCTCCTCCCCTTCCAGTCTCCTTCCTACCCTCCTCCCCTTCCCGTCTCATTCCTACCCTCCTCTCCTTCTCGTCTCCTTCCTACCCTCCTCCCCTTCCAGTCTCCTTCCTACCCTCCTCCCCTTCCCGTCTCCTTCCTACCCTCCTCCCCTTCCAGTCTCCTTCCTACCCTCCTCTCCTTCTCGTCTCCTTCCTACCCTCCTCCCCTTCTCGTCTCCTTCCTACCCTCCTCCCCTTCCAGTCTCCTTCCTACCCTCCTCTCCTTCTCGTCTCCTTCCTACCCTCCTCCCCTTCTCGTCTCCTTCCTACCCTCCTCCCCTTCCAGTCTCCTTCCTACCCTCCTCCCCTTCCCGTCTCCTTCCTACCCTCCTCCCCTCCCCGTCTCCTTCCTACCCTCCTCTCCTTCCCGTCTCCTTCCTACCCTCCTCTCCTTCTCGTCTCCTTCCTACCCTCCTCCCCGTCTCCTTCCTACCCTCCTCTCCTTCTCGTCTCCTTCCTACCCTCCTCCCCGTCTCCTTCCTACCCTCCTCCCCTTCCCGTCTCCTTCCTACCCTCCTCTCCTTCCCGTCTCCTTCCTACCCTCCTCCCCTTCTCGTCTCCTTCCTACCCTCCTCCCCTTCCAGTCTCCCTCCTCTCCTCCCCGTCTCCTTCCTACCCTCCTCCCCTTCCAGTCTCCCTCCTCTCCTTCTCGTCTCCTTCCTACCCTCCTCTCCTTCTCGTCTCCTTCCTACCCTCCTCTCCTTCTCGTCTCATTCCTACCCTCCTCCCCTTCTCGTCTCCTTCCTCTCCTTCCCGTCTCCTTCCTACCCTCCTCTCCTTCCCGTCTCCTTCCTACCCTCCTCTCCTTCCCGTCTCCTTCCTACCCTCCTCCCCTTCCCGTCTCCTTCCTACCCTCCTCCCCTTCCCGTCTCCTTCCTACCCTCCTCTCCTTCTCGTCTCCTTCCTCCCCTCCTCCCCTTCCCGTCTCCTTCCTACCCTCCTACCCTTCCCGTCTCCTTCCTACCCTCCTCCCCTTCCCGTCTCCTTCCTACCCTCCTCCCCTTCCCGTCTCCTTCCTACCCTCCTCTCCTTCTCGTCTCCTTCCTACCCTCCTCCCCTTCTCGTCTCCTTCCTACCCTCCTCCCCTTCCCGTCTCCTTCCTACCCTCCTCCCCTTCCCGTCTCCTTCCTCCCTTCCTCCCCTTCCAGTCTCATTCCTACCCTCCTCCCCTTCCCGTCTCCTTCCTACCCTCCTCCCCTTCTCGTCTCCTTCCTACCCTCCTCCCCTTCTCGTCTCCTTCCTCCCCTCCTCCCCTTCCCGTCTCCTTCCTACCCTCCTCCCCTTCTCGTCTCCTTCCTACCCTCCTCCCCTTCTCGTCTCCTTCCTACCCTCTCCCAGCAGATAGCTCATTTCTAATATCTTATTAAAGGAGATTCATTGGCTAATGGGTTTCTCTCATTGTTCTGTTTTCCACTTGTCGCCACGGCAATTGCATCTGCTGTCAGACTTGATGTTTTGTCCTCCTGCGGTTCCACTGGTCCGTTTTGAAGCATGTTTTTGAAGTTATGCTGTGTCTGCTTTTTAACAAGCACATCTATGTACACACACACACACACACACACACACACACACACACACACACACACACACACACACACACACACACACACACACACACACACACACAGTATACACACATCTACACACACACACACAGTATATACACACACACACACACACACACACAGTATACACACATCTACACACACACACACAGTATATACACACACACACACACACGCAGTATACACACACACATACACACACACAGTATACACACATCTACACACACAGTATATACACACACACACACACGCAGTATACACACACACATACACACACACAGTATACACACATCTACACACACACGCAGTATACACACACACATACACACACACAGTATACACACATCTACACACACACAGTATACACACATCTACACACACACACACAGTATATACACACACACACACACACGCAGTATACACACACACATACACACACACAGTATACACACATCTACACACACACACAGTATACACACATCTACACACACACACACACACACAGTATACACACATCTACACACACACACAGTATACACACATCTACACACAAACACACACAGTATATACACACACACACACACGCAGTATACACACACACACACACGCAGTATACACACACACACACACAGTATACACACACACACACACACACACACACACACACACACACACACACACACACACACACACACACACACACACACACACATACACACACATCTACACACACACACCACACACAGTACACACACACACACACACACACAGTATACACACACACACATACACACACACCACACACAGTACACACACACAAACGCACTCCTAATTATTCTGCTGCCTTGTCTTGGGATTGTCTTTCTGGTTATGTCAGCCAATAGGGTGGTTGTACTTTACCTGCAGAATTCTTATCTTATACTGGAGGGATGGATCTGTACCAGAGAGACAGCAGGGGTTGGCCCTAGACATCCAGGTGTGTGTGTGTGTGTGTGTGTGTGTGTGTGTGTGTGTGTGTGTGTGTGTGTGTGTGTGTGTGTGTGTGTGTGTGTTTCTGGTAGCAGCAGTATGGATCTCTGTAAAGAGAGGAGATCATTCACACACTCACGTGTGTCTAGTCCTCTGGGTTTGTAATGGTATGTGTGTGTGTGTGTGAGTGTGTGTGTGTGTGTGGCGGGCGTTCGTTCACATAGGCCGACATACCCAGGATCTCATGGGGAGTAATTAGAGAAGGAGAGACATAGAGTGGGAGTCAGAGAAGTACAGAGAGATGTCCTACACGGGATCCTCTGTAGAGACAGGAAGAGGAAGAGGACCGTGTTTTAGTTGCCAGGCATCACTTCATCTTTTCGTTCCGTTCTCCCGGTAAATAGAGACGGGAGAACGGAGGCTTTATCTGCCAGATGTTTCCTTTCCTCCTGAAGGCCTTTTTGTAGACCGCTGTCCTTGCCTTGAGAAAGACTCTGCCAAGACGTTGACAGTAAAAATCTCCTTTCATTGTCTCCCTGGTCCGTATGTGTGGCCTTGCTCCTCACAGCAGATTCATAACACTGTGACTGTGTCTCCCTGGGCCGTATGTGTGGCCCTGCTCCCCACAGCAGATTCCTAACACTGTGACTGTGTCTCCCTGGGCCGTATGTGTGGCCCTGCTCCTCACAGCAGATTCCTAACACTGTGACTGTGTCTCCCTGGGCCTTATGTGTGGGTTCAAAGCGTTAATATCCTCAATGATAAAAGGGAGGGAGAGAGAGGGGAGGGGTTAAGAGTGAGCGAAAGGGAGGGATAGATATTGAAAGGGAGGGATAGATATTGAAAGAGAGGGATAGATATTGAAAGAGAGGGATAGATATTGAAAGAGAGGGATAGATATATAGAGAGAGAGATAGATATTGAAAGAGAGGGACAGATATAGAGAGAGAGATAGATATTGAAAGAGAGGGGTCGATATTGAAAGAGAGGGATAGAGAGAGATGGAGAAGCCAGATATGTCATTAAAACCAGAAGTCGGGCTGAGTAGATTTGGCTGTAGATGGGTCGGAGCGCGTCTCTGTGTCTTGCTGGGAATGCAAATGGAAGCTCTGCTAATTGAAAGCTGTTAGATTGTAATCAGAGAACATGTTGAGCTACACAGCCCTTCATTACCTAACTAATTAACACACCACATCATCATGTTACCTAACCACCTAACCAGGACTCTACATTATATCTTCTATTCAAGCCTGGAGAGAGAGGGGGAGAAGGAGAGAGAGGGGGGAGGGAGGAAAGAGACAGAGGAAAGAGGACATAGAGAGATGTTACCTAACCAGGCCTCTCTACACATACCTCCTATACAGGTCTGGAGAGAGAGGGAGGGAGGGAGGGAGGGAGGGAGGGAGGGAGGGGGAGATGTGAAGGGAGGGGAAGAGAGAGAGGAGAAAAGAGTGAAGTGGAGCGAAAGAGGAGAGAATAAATATATAAAGGAGAATAAATAGACCAGAGGAAGTAGAGGACTATCAGGGAGAATAAATAGACCAGAGGAAGTAGAAGACTATCAGGGAGAATAAATAGACTAGAGGAAGTAGAGGACTATCAGGGAGAATAAATAGACCAGAGGACTATCAGGGAGAATAAATAGACCAGAGGACTATCAGGGAGAATAAATAGACTAGAGGACTATCAGGGAGAATAAATAGACTAGAGGACTATCAGGGAGAATAAATAGACTAGAGGAAGTAGAGGACTATCAGAGAGAATAAATCGACCAGAGGAAGTAGAGGACTATCAGGGAGAATAAATAGACCAGAGGAAGTAGAGGACTATCAGGGAGAATAAATAGACCAGAGGAAGTAGAGGACTATCAGGGAGAATAAATAGACTAGAGGAAGTAGAGGACTATCAGGGGGAATAAATAGACCAGAGGAAGTAGAGGACTATCAGGGAGAATAAATAGACTAGAGGAAGTAGAGAACTATCAGGGAGAATAAACAGACCAGAGGACTATCAGGGAGAATAAATAGACTAGAGGACTATCAGGGAGAATAAATAGACTAGAGGAAGTAGAGGACTATCAGGGAGAATAAATAGACTAGAGGAAGTAGAAGACTATCAGGGAGAATAAATAGACTAGAGGAAGTAGAGGACTATCAGGGAGAATAAATAGACCAGAGGACTATCAGGGAGAATAAATAGACCAGAGGACTATCAGGGAGAATAAATAGACTAGAGGACTATCAGGGAGAATAAATAGACTAGAGGACTATCAGGGAGAATAAATAGACTAGAGGACTATCAGGGAGAATAAATAGACTAGAGGACTATCAGGGAGAATAAATAGACCAGAGGACTATCAGGGAGAATAAATAGACCAGAGGACTATCAGGGAGAATAAATAGACCAGAGGACTATCAGGGAGAATAAATAGACTAGAGGACTATCAGGGAGAATAAATAGACTAGAGGAAGTAGAGGACTATCAGGGAGAATAAATAGACTAGAGGAAGTAGAGGACTATCAGGGAGAATAAATAGACCAGAGGAAGTAGAGGACTATCAGGGAGAATAAATAGACCAGAGGAAGTAGAGGACTATCAGGGAGAATAAATAGACCAGAGGAAGTAGAAGACTATCAGGGAGAATAAATAGACCAGAGGAAGTAGAGGACTATCAGGGAGAATAAATAGACCAGAGGAAGTAGAGGACTATCAGGTAGAATAAATAGACCAGAGGAAGTAGAGGACTATCAGGGAGAATAAATAGACTAGAGGACTATCAGGGAGAATAAATAGACCAGAGGAAGTAGAGGACTATCAGGGAGAATAAATAGACCAGAGGAAGTAGAGGACTATCAGGGAGAATAAATAGACCAGAGGAAGTAGAGGTCTATCAGGGAGAATAAATAGACCAGAGGACTATCAGGGAGAATAAATAGACTAGAGGAAGTAGAGGACTATCAGGGAGAATAAATAGACCAGAGGACGTAGAGGACTATCAGGGAGAATAAATAGACCAGAGGAAGTAGAGGACTATCAGGGAGAATAAATAGACCAGAGGAAGTAGAGGACTATCAGGGAGAATAAATAGACCAGAGGAAGTAGAAGACTATCAGGGAGAATAAATAGACTAGAGGAAGTAGAGGACTATCAGGGAGAATAAATAGACTAGAGGAAGTAGAGGACTATCAGGGAGAATAAATAGACCAGAGGAAGTAGAGGACTATCAGGGAGAATAAATAGACCAGAGGAAGTAGAGGACTATCAGGGAGAATAAATAGACCAGAGGAAGTAGAGGACTATCAGGGAGAATAAATAGACTAGAGGACTATCAGGGAGAATAAATAGACTAGAGGAAGTAGAGGACTATCAGAGAGAATAAATAGACCAGAGGAAGTAGAGGACTATCAGGGAGAATAAATAGACTAGAGGAAGTAGAGGACTATCAGGGAGAATAAATAGACTAGAGGACTATCGGGGAGAATAAATAGACCAGAGGAAGTAGAGGACTATCAGGGAGAATAAATAGACCAGAGGAAGTAGAGGACTATCAGGGAGAATAAATAGACCAGAGGAAGTAGAAGACTATCAGGGAGAATAAATAGACCAGAGGAAGTAGAGGACTATCAGGGAGAATAAATAGACTAGAGGAAGTAGAGGACTATCAGGGAGAATAAATAGACTAGAGGAAGTAGAGGACTATCAGGGAGAAGAAATAGACCAGAGGAAGTAGAGGACTATCAGGGAGAATAAATAGACTAGAGGAAGTAGAGGACTATCAGGGAGAATAAATAGACCAGAGGAAGTAGAGGACAATCAGGGAGAATAAATAGACTAGAGGAAGTAGAGGACTATCAGGGAGAATAAATAGACCAGAGGACTATCAGGGAGAATAAATAGACTAGAGGACTATCAGGGAGAATAAATAGACTAGAGGACTATCAGGGAGAATAAATAGACTAGAGGACTATCAGGGAGAATAAATAGACTAGAGGACTATCAGGGAGAATAAATAGACCAGAGGACTATCAGGGAGAATAAATAGACCAGAGGACTATCAGGGAGAATAAATAGACCAGAGGACTATCAGGGAGAATAAATAGACTAGAGGACTATCAGGGAGAATAAATAGACTAGAGGAAGTAGAGGACTATCAGGGAGAATAAATAGACTAGAGGAAGTAGAGGACTATCAGGGAGAATAAATAGACCAGAGGAAGTAGAGGACTATCAGGGAGAATAAATAGACCAGAGGAAGTAGAGGACTATCAGGGAGAATAAATAGACCAGAGGAAGTAGAAGACTATCAGGGAGAATAAATAGACCAGAGGAAGTAGAGGACTATCAGGGAGAATAAATAGACCAGAGGAAGTAGAGGACTATCAGGGAGAATAAATAGACCAGAGGACGTAGAGGACTATCAGGGAGAATAAATAGACTAGAGGACTATCAGGGAGAATAAATAGACCAGAGGAAGTAGATGACTATCAGGGAGAATAAATAGACCAGAGGAAGTAGAGGACTATCAGGGAGAATAAATAGACCAGAGGAAGTAGAGGACTATCAGGGAGAATAAATAGACCAGAGGACTATCAGGGAGAATAAATAGACTAGAGGAAGTAGAGGACTATCAGGGAGAATAAATAGACCAGAGGAAGTAGAGGACTATCAGAGAGAATAAATAGACCAGAGGACGTAGAGGACTATCAGGGAGAATAAATAGACCAGAGGAAGTAGAGGACTATCAGGGAGAATAAATAGACCAGAGGAAGTAGAGGACTATCAGGGAGAATAAACAGACCAGAGGAAGTAGAAGACTATCAGGGAGAATAAACAGACCAGAGGACTATCAGGGAGAATAAATAGACCAGAGGAAGTAGAGGACTATCAGGGAGAATAAATAGACCAGAGGAAGTAGAGGACTATCAGGGAGAATAAATAGACCAGAGGACTATCAGGGAGAATAAATAGACCAGAGGAAGTAGAGGACTATCAGGGAGAATAAATAGACCAGAGGACTATCAGGGAGAATAAATAGACCAGAGGAAGTAGAGGACTATCAGGGAGAATAAATAGACCAGAGGAAGTAGAGGACTATCAGGGAGAATAAATAGACCAGAGGAAGTAGAGGACTATCAGGGAGAATAAATAGACCAGAGGACTATCAGGGAGAATAAATAGACCAGAGGAAGTAGAGGACTATCAGGGAGAATAAATAGACCAGAGGAAGTAGAGGACTATCAGGGAGAATAAATAGACCAGAGGAAGTAGAGGACTATCAGGGAGAATAAATAGACTAGAGGAAGTAGAGGACTATCAGGGAGAATAAATAGACCAGAGGACTATCAGGGAGAATAAATAGACCAGAGGAAGTAGAGGACTATCAGGGAGAATAAATAGACCAGAGGAAGTAGAGGACTATCAGGGAGAATAAATAGACCAGAGGAAGTAGAGGACTATCAGGGAGAATAAATAGACCAGAGGAAGTAGAGGACTATCAGGGAGAATAAATAGACCAGAGGAAGTAGAGGACTATCAGGGAGAATAAATAGACTAGAGGAAGTAGAGGACTATCAGGGAGAATAAATAGACCAGAGGAAGTAGAGGACTATCAGGGAGAATAAATAGACTAGAGGAAGTAGAGGACTATCAGGGAGAATAAATAGACCAGAGGAAGTAGAAGACTATCAGGGAGAATAAATAGACCAGAGGAAGTAGAGGACTACCAGGGAGAATAAATAGACCAGAGGAAGTAGAGGACTATCAGGGAGAATAAATAGACCAGAGGAAGTAGAGGACTACCAGGGAGAATAAATAGACCAGAGGAAGTAGAAGACTATCAGGGAGAATAAATAGACTAGAGGAAGTAGAGGACTATCAGGGAGAATAAATAGACTAGAGGAAGTAGAGGACTATCAGGGAGAATAAATAGACCAGAGGAAGTAGAGGACTATCAGGGAGAATAAATAGACCAGAGGAAGTAGAGGACTATCAGGGAGAATAAATAGACCAGAGGAAGTAGAGGACTATCAGGGAGAATAAATAGACTAGAGGAAGTAGAGGACTATCAGGGAGAATAAATAGACCAGAGGAAGTAGAGGACTATCAGGGAGAATAAATAGACTAGAGGAAGTAGAGGACTATCAGGGAGAATAAATAGACCAGAGGAAGTAGAAGACTATCAGGGAGAATAAATAGACCAGAGGAAGTAGAGGACTACCAGGGAGAATAAATAGACCAGAGGACTATCAGGGAGAATAAATAGACCAGAGGAAGTAGAGGACTATCAGGGAGAATAAATAGACCAGAGGAAGTAGAGGACTATCAGGGAGAATAAATAGACCAGAGGAAGTAGAGGACTATCAGGGAGAATAAATAGACCAGAGGAAGTAGAAGACTATCAGGGAGAATAAATAGACTAGAGGAAGTAGAGGACTATCAGGGAGAATAAATAGACTAGAGGAAGTAGAGGACTATCAGGGAGAATAAATAGACCAGAGGAAGTAGAGGACTATCAGGGAGAATAAATAGACCAGAGGAAGTAGAGGACTATCAGGGAGAATAAATAGACCAGAGGAAGTAGAGGACTATCAGGGAGAATAAATAGACTAGAGGACTATCAGGGAGAATAAATAGACTAGAGGAAGTAGAGGACTATCAGAGAGAATAAATAGACCAGAGGAAGTAGAGGACTATCAGGGAGAATAAATAGACTAGAGGAAGTAGAGGACTATCAGGGAGAATAAATAGACTAGAGGACTATCGGGGAGAATAAATAGACCAGAGGAAGTAGAGGACTATCAGGGAGAATAAATAGACCAGAGGAAGTAGAGGACTATCAGGGAGAATAAATAGACCAGAGGAAGTAGAAGACTATCAGGGAGAATAAATAGACCAGAGGAAGTAGAGGACTATCAGGGAGAATAAATAGACTAGAGGAAGTAGAGGACTATCAGGGAGAATAAATAGACTAGAGGAAGTAGAGGACTATCAGGGAGAAGAAATAGACCAGAGGAAGTAGAGGACTATCAGGGAGAATAAATAGACCAGAGGAAGTAGAGGACTATCAGGGAGAATAAATAGACCAGAGGAAGTAGAGGACTATCAGGGAGAATAAATAGACCAGAGGAAGTAGAGGACTATCAGGGAGAATAAATAGACCAGAGGAAGTAGAGGACTATCAGGGAGAATAAATAGACTAGAGGAAGTAGAGGACTATCAGGGAGAATAAATAGACCAGAGGAAGTAGAGGACTATCAGGGAGAATAAATAGACTAGAGGAAGTAGAGGACTATCAGGGAGAATAAATAGACCAGAGGAAGTAGAAGACTATCAGGGAGAATAAATAGACCAGAGGAAGTAGAGGACTACCAGGGAGAATAAATAGACCAGAGGAAGTAGAGGACTATCAGGGAGAATAAATAGACCAGAGGAAGTAGAGGACTACCAGGGAGAATAAATAGACCAGAGGAAGTAGAAGACTATCAGGGAGAATAAATAGACTAGAGGAAGTAGAGGACTATCAGGGAGAATAAATAGACTAGAGGAAGTAGAGGACTATCAGGGAGAATAAATAGACCAGAGGAAGTAGAGGACTATCAGGGAGAATAAATAGACCAGAGGAAGTAGAGGACTATCAGGGAGAATAAATAGACCAGAGGAAGTAGAGGACTATCAGGGAGAATAAATAGACTAGAGGAAGTAGAGGACTATCAGGGAGAATAAATAGACCAGAGGAAGTAGAGGACTATCAGGGAGAATAAATAGACTAGAGGAAGTAGAGGACTATCAGGGAGAATAAATAGACCAGAGGAAGTAGAAGACTATCAGGGAGAATAAATAGACCAGAGGAAGTAGAGGACTACCAGGGAGAATAAATAGACCAGAGGACTATCAGGGAGAATAAATAGACCAGAGGAAGTAGAGGACTATCAGGGAGAATAAATAGACCAGAGGAAGTAGAGGACTATCAGGGAGAATAAATAGACCAGAGGAAGTAGAGGACTATCAGGGAGAATAAATAGACTAGAGGACTATCAGGGAGAATAAATAGACTAGAGGAAGTAGAGGACTATCAGAGAGAATAAATAGACCAGAGGAAGTAGAGGACTATCAGGGAGAATAAATAGACTAGAGGAAGTAGAGGACTATCAGGGAGAATAAATAGACTAGAGGACTATCGGGGAGAATAAATAGACCAGAGGAAGTAGAGGACTATCAGGGAGAATAAATAGACCAGAGGAAGTAGAGGACTATCAGGGAGAATAAATAGACCAGAGGAAGTAGAAGACTATCAGGGAGAATAAATAGACCAGAGGAAGTAGAGGACTATCAGGGAGAATAAATAGACTAGAGGAAGTAGAGGACTATCAGGGAGAATAAATAGACTAGAGGAAGTAGAGGACTATCAGGGAGAAGAAATAGACCAGAGGAAGTAGAGGACTATCAGGGAGAATAAATAGACTAGAGGAAGTAGAGGACTATCAGGGAGAATAAATAGACCAGAGGAAGTAGAGGACAATCAGGGAGAATAAATAGACTAGAGGAAGTAGAGGACTATCAGGGAGAATAAATAGACCAGAGGACTATCAGGGAGAATAAATAGACCAGAGGACTATCAGGGAGAATAAATAGACCAGAGGAAGTAGAGGACTATCAGGGAGAATAAATAGACCAGAGGAAGTAGAGGACTATCAGGGAGAATAAATAGACCAGAGGAAGTAGAGGACTATCAGGGAGAATAAATAGACCAGAGGAAGTAGAAGACTATCAGGTAAAGTCATCTTCTGATCCTTTTGTCTTCAAGAGAGAGCAAAGGGTTGTTCTGTTTGTTTTGAGTTTTTATTCTTAGTTCCCCAATGATGCTACTGCTTTTCTTCTCAAAGAACACACCGTTTTGTTTGGTTGTCACTGACGATGACATCAAACAGCCTTCCAACAGGAAGTGATTATGACAAGATGAGACCGCTGTTACATACATTCATACACTGAGGAGAGGACTAGAGAGAGAGAGGTAGGGAGGAGAGGACTAGAGGGAGAGAGATAGAGAGGGGTAGGGAGGAGGGGAGAGAAGAGGACTAGAGCGAGAGGGAGGTGGGGAGAGGAGAGGACTAGAGAGGGAGAGGAAGGGAGGGGGGAGAGGAAGGAAGGGAACTAGAGGGGGGAAGAGAGGGAGAGAGGAGAGGACTAGATGGGGGAGGAGGGGGGAAGAGAGGGAGAGAGCAGAGGACTAGATGGGGAAGGGAGGGGGGAGGAGGGGACTAGAGGGGGGAGGAGAGCGAGAGAGCAGAGGACTAGATGGGGAGGGGACTAGAGGGGGGAGGAGAGCGAGAGAGCAGAGGACTAGATGGGGAAGGGAGGGGGGAGGAGGGGACTAGAGGGGGGAGGAGAGCGAGAGAGCAGAGGACTAGATGGGGAGGGGACTAGAGGGGGGAGGAGAGCGAGAGAGCAGAGGACTAGATGGGGAAGGGAGGAGGGGACTAGAGGGGGGAGGAGAGCGAGAGAGCAGAGGACTAGATGGGGAAGGGAGGGGGGAGGAGGGGACTAGAGGGGGGGAGAGAGGACTAGATGGGGAAGGGAGGGGGGAGGAGGGGACTAGAGGGGGGAGGAGAGCGAGATTACTACAAGTCAACAGGGTGTAAGTTGTATGATTTGTACAGTCAGGAATGTCCAGCTAATAGCCAGTGTTCTGATGGCTGGTATCATACCGTAGTGTCTGGCCTGGTGAAATGGGAGCCACGGAAGTCCTTTTCAACGTAACAGGAAACCCCCCCAGGTGTCTGTCATCGTAACAGGAAAACCCCCCCCCGGGTGTCTGTCAACGTAACAGGAACCCCCCCCCCCCCCCCCCCCCCCCATCCGGGTGTCTGTCAACGTAACAGGACCCCCCCACTCCCGGGTGTCTGTCAACGTAACAGGACCCCCCCCCCTGGTGTCTGTCAACGTAACAGGAACCCCCCCCCCCCCGGGTGTCTGTCAACGTAACAGTAACAGGGGCCTGTAATAATCTGATCTAGGACCAGATCCTCCCTGTCCGTATCGTTGTATTCATTCATCCTCTAAAAGGCCAGACTGATCCTAGGTCAGTGCTCTCGTGTACAGTGAAAGACCTTTCCCAATGTCTACCGCATATTTCCTCCTGTTGAATACTGAATCGGGGAGTTGAAATACACTCAAGAAGGTCCGTTTAATTCAATAATTAATTTGATATTCCCGTTATAATGTCAGGTAATGTACGTGGTGTATATGGGGTGAGACGTAGGCGGGGGGGTGGGGGGGGTGGATTAAAGCTGGGAGTTCAACAGAAACGCAGTGTGAGAGGAATTTATTTCATTGTGTTTAACGGTGAGTGAGTTTCATGTTCTGTTAATCGGTGGAAAGAGCCAATCGGACTCTTCTTTTAACAAGCGGTTCACAGCAGAGAGAGAGAGAGGTCGTTAACACACTGTATTTATACATTATATGACATTTCAGTCTTTATTCTTTTTGGAACTTTTTGTGTAATGTAATGTTTACTGTTCATTTTTATTGTTTATTTCACTTTTGTTTATTATCTATTTCCTTTGCTTTGGCAACGTTAACATATGTTTCCATGACAAGAGACAAGAGAGGAGAGAGACTGTACATGATACCATAGCAGCTTTTTAAATAACCTGTCTCTGCTAACACAGTGGATTAAGACATGTTGTCTTGTGTGTTGCTAATGGCTAACGTAGCTCAACAGAAAGACATGTTGCCTTGTGTGATGCTAAGGGCTAACGTAGCTCAACAGAAAGACATGTTGTCTTGTGTGATGCTAATGGCTAACGTAGCTCAACAGACAGACATGTTGCCTTGTGTAATGCTAATGGCTAACGTAGTTCAACAGAAAGACATGTTGTCTTGTGTGATGCTAAGGGCTAACGTAGCTCAACAGAAAGACATGTTGCCTTGTGTGATGCTAATGGCTAGCGTAGCTCAACAGAAAGACATGTTGCCTTGTGTGATGCTAAGGGCTAACGTAGCTCAACAGAAAGACATGTTGCCTTGTGTGATGCTAATGGCTAACGTAGCTCAACAGAAAGACATGTTGTCTTGTGTGATGCTAATGGCTAACCTAGCTCAACAGAAAGACATGTTGTCTTGTGTGATGCTAATGGCTAGCGTAGCTCAACAGAAAGACATGTTGCCTTGTGTGATGCTAATGGCTAACGTAGCTCAACAGAAAGACATGTTGCCTTGTGTGATGCTAAGGGCTAACGTAGCTCAACAGAAAGACATGTTGTCTTGTGTGATGCTAATGGCTAACGTAGCTCAACAGAAATACATGTTGCCTTGTGTGATGCTAATGGCTAACGTAGCTCAACAGAAAGACATGTTGTCTTGTGTGATGCTAATGGCTAACGTAGCTCAACAGAAAGACATGTTGCCTTGTGTGATGCTAATGGCTAGCGTAGCTCAACAGAAAGGCATGTTGCCTTGTGTGATGCTAATGGCTAACGTAGCTCAACAGAAAGACATGTTGTCTTGTGTGATGCTAATGGCTAACGTAGCTCAACAGAAAGACATGTTGCCTTGTGTGATGCTAATGGCTAACGTAGCTCAACAGAAAGACATGTTGTCTTGTGTGATGCTAATGGCTAACGTAGCTCAACAGAAAGACATGTTGTCTTGTGTGATGCTAATGGCTAACGTAGCTCAACAGAAAGACCATGTAAGTGTCTATAGCACTGTTCATTCTGTCTGTCTCTGAGAGGAGAAGAAATGGGAGAGGGGAGGAAAGGGAGATGAGAGGGAGATGAGATGGGAGGGGGGGGGAGAGAAAGGGAGAGGAGAGGGAGGCTGATCATCTTCATTGACATCCAGGTTATAGGTCAAGGCTTGTTAATACACAGCTGCTCTCTGGGAATTAGTGCATTCACTGAAGTGGTTTGACCAATGACTGCACAGGTGTTTGCATGGCTGGCTGTATCATGCAGAAATGATATAGGCTGGGCTGGCTTGTGTTTCTGTGCTGTTGACTGGGTAGTGTGATGAGATGGACGATAACAACAGTACAGGGCTGTCTCTCATGGTTCAGGACGAGCCCTGTGCTGTTGCTGTCTCTCATGGTTCAGGACGAGCCCTGTGCTGTCTCTCATGGTTCAGGACGAGCCCTGTGGTGTTGCTGTCTCTCATGGTTCAGGACGAGCCCTGTGCTGTTGCTGTCTCTCATGGTTCAGGACGAGCCCTGTGGTGTTGCTGTCTCTCATGGTTCAGGACGAGCCCTGTGCTGTTGCTGTCTCTCATGGTTCAGGACGAGCCCTGTGGTGTTGCTGTCTCTCATGGTTCAGGACGAGCCCTGTGGTGTTGCTGTCTCTCATGGTTCAGGACGAGCCCTGTGCTGTTGCTGTCTCTCATGGTTCAGGACGAGCCCTGTGCTGTTGCTGTCTCTCATGGTTCAGGACGAGCCCTGTGGTGTTGCTGTCTCTCATGGTTCAGGACGAGCCCTGTGCTGTTGCTGTCTCTCATGGTTCAGGACGAGCCCTGTGGTGTTGCTGTCTCTCATGGTTCAGGACGAGCCCTGTGCTGTTGCTGTCTCTCATGGTTCAGGACGAGCCCTGTGCTGTTGCTGTCTCTCATGGTTCAGGACGAGCCCTGTGCTGTTGCTGTCTCTCATGGTTCAGGACGAGCCCTGTGGTGTTGCTGTCTCTCATGGTTCAGGACGAGCCCTGTGCTGTTGCTGTCTCTCATGGTTCAGGACGAGCCCTGTGCTACAACCTCCCTCCTGTTCCTTGTCCTCTTTATTCTCCTCTCTCTCTCTCTCTAGTCTCTCTCTCTCTAGTCTCTCTCTCTAGTCTCTCTCTCTAGTCTCTCTCTCTCTAGTCTCTCTCTCTCTAGTCTCTCTCTCTCTAGTCTCTCTCTCTAGTCTCTCTCTCTAGTCTCTCCTTTCCTCTCCCCATCTCTCTAGTCTCTCTCTCTAGTCTCTCTCTCTCTAGTCTCTCTCCTTTCCTCTCCCCATCTCTCTAGTCTCTCTCTCTAGTCTCTCTCTCTCTAGTCTCTCTCTCTAGTCTCTCTCTATTTAGTCTCTCTCTCTAGTCTCTCACTCTAGTCTCTCCTTTCCTCTCCCCATCTCTCTAGTCTCTCTCTCTAGTCTCTCTCTCTCTAGTCTCTCTCCTTTCCTCTCCCCATCTCTCTAGTCTCTCTCTCTAGTCTCTCTCTCTCTAGTCTCTCTCTCTAGTCTCTCTCTCTAGTCTCTCCTTTCCTCTCCCCATCTCTCTAGTCTCTCTCTCTAGTCTCTCTCTCTCTAGTCTCTCTCCTTTCCTCTCCCCATCTCTCTAGTCTCTCTCTCTAGTCTCTCTCTCTCTAGTCTCTCTCTCTAGTCTCTCTCCTTTCCTCTCCCCATCTCTCTAGTCTCTCTCTCTAGTCTCTCTCTCTCTAGTCTCTCTCTCTCTAGTCTCTCTCCTTTCCTCTCCCCATCTCTCTAGTCTCTCTCTCTAGTCTCCCTCTCTAGTCTCTCTCTCTAGTCTCTCTCTCTCTAGTCTCTCTCCTTTCCTCTCCCCATCTCTCTAGTCTCTCTCTCTAGTCTCTCTCCTTTCCTCTCCCCATCTCTCTAGTCTCTCTCTCTCTAGTCTCTCTCCTTTCCTCTCCCCATCTCTCTAGTCTCTCTCTCTAGTCTCTCTCCTTTCCTCTCCCAATCTCTCTAGTCTCTCTCTCTCTAGTCTCTCTCCTTTCCTCTCCCCATCTCTCTAGTCTCTCTCTCTCTAGTCTCTCTCCTTTCCTTTCCCCATCTCTCTAGTCTCTCTCTCTAGTCTCTCTCCTTTCCTCTCCCCATCTCTCTAGTCTCTCTCTCTCTAGTCTCTCTCCTTTCCTCTCCCCATCTCTCTAGTCTCTCTCTCTCTCTCTCTATCCATTCCTCTCCCCATCTCTCTAGTCTCTCTCTCTCTAGTCTCTCTCCATTCCTCTCCCCATCTCTCTAGTCTCTCTCTCTCTCTCCATTCCTCTCCCCATCTCCCTAGTCTCTCTCTCTCTCCATTCCTCTCCCCATCTTTCTAGTCTCTCTCTCTCTCTTTCCATTCCTCTCCCATCTCTCTAGTCTCTCTCTCTCCATTCCTCTCCCATCTCTCTAGTCTCTCTCTCTCTCCATTCCTCTCCCCATCTCTCGAGTCTCTCTCTCTCTCTCTCTCTCCATTCCTCTCCCCATCTCTCTAGTATCTCTCTCTCTCTCTCCATTCCTCTCCCCATCTCTCTAGTCTCTCTCTCTATCCATTCCTCTCCCCATCTCTCTAGTCTCTCTCTCTATCATTCCTCTCCCCATCTCTCTAGTCTCTCTCTCTCTATCCATTCCTCACCCCATCTCTCTAGTCT
Organism: Salvelinus fontinalis; assembly: GCF_029448725.1. Lineage (NCBI taxonomy): Eukaryota > Metazoa > Chordata > Actinopteri > Salmoniformes > Salmonidae > Salvelinus > Salvelinus fontinalis. The sequence continues at coordinate 219,846 of NW_026600499.1, forward strand.
CTCTCTCTCTCCATTCCTCTCCCCATCTCTCTAGTCTCTCTCTCTATATGAATTCCTCTCCCCATCTCTCTAGTCTCTCTCTCTATCCATGCCTCTCCCCATCTCTCTAGTCTCTCTCTCTATCCATTCTTCTCCCCATCTCTCTAGTCTCTCTCTCTATCCATTCCTCTCCCCATCTCTCTAGTCTCTCTCTCTATCCAATCCTATCCCCATCTCTCTTGTCTCTCTCTCCCCATCTCTCTATCATTCCTCTCTCTAGTCTCTCTCTCTATCAATCATCTCCCCATCTCTCTTGTCTCTCTCTCCCCATCTCTCTATCATTCCTATCTCTAGTCTCTCTCTCTCCCCCATCTCTCTAGTCTCTCTCTCTATCATTCCTCTCCTCGTCTCTAGTCTCTCTCTCTATCATCCCTCTCCTCGTCTCTCTAGTCTCTCTCTCTATCCATTCCTCTCCCCATCTCTCTAGTCTCTCTCTCTCTCCATTCCTCTCCCCATCTCTCTAGTCTCTCTCTTTATCCATGCCTCTCCCCATCTCTCTAGTCTCTTTCTCTATCCATTCCTCTCCCCATCTATCTAGTCTCTCTCTCTCCATTCCTCTCCCCATCTCTCTAGTCTCTCTCTCTCTCCATTCCTCTCCCCATCTCTCTATTCTCTCTCTCTCTATCCATTCCTCTCCCCATCTCTCTAGTCTCTCTCTCTCTATCCATTCCTCTCCCCATCTCTCTAGTCTCTCTCTCTCTATCCATTCCTCTCCCCATCTCTCTAGTCTCTCTCTCTTTCTCTCTATCCATTCCTCTCCCCATCTCTCTAGTCTCTCTCTCTCTCTCTCCATTCCTCTCCCCATCTCTCTCTCTCCATTCCTCTCCCCATCTCTCTAGTCTCTCTCTCTATCCATTCCTCTCCCCATCTCTCTCTCTCTCTCTCTCTCCATTCCTCTCCCCATCTCCCTAGTCTCTCTCTCTCTCTCTCCATTCCTCTCCCCATCTCTCTAGTCTCTCTCTCTCTCCATTCCTCTCCCCATCTCTCTAGTCTCTCTCTCTCTCCATTCCTCTCCCCATCTCTCGAGTCTCTCTCTCTCTCTCCATTCCTCTCCCCATCTCTCTAGTCTCTCTCTCTCTCTCTCTCCATTCCTCTCCCCATCTCTCTAGTCTCTCTCTATCCATTCCTCTCCCCATCTCTCTAGTCTCTCTCTCTATCATTCCTCTCCCCATCTCTCTAGTCTCTCTCTCTATCCATTCCTCTCCCCATCTCTCTAGTCTCTCTCTCTCTCCATTCCTCTCCCCATCTCTCTAGTCTCTCTCTCTATCCATTCCTCTCTCTAGTCTCTCTCTCTCCCCCATCTCTCTAGTCTCTCTCTCTATCCATTCCTCTCCCCATCTCTCTCTCTCCCCCATCTCTCTAGTCTCTCTCTCTATCCATTCCTCTCCCCATCTCTCTAGTCTCTCTCTATCCATTCCTCTCCCCATCTCTCTAGTCTCTCTCTCTATCCATTCCTCTCCCCATCTCTCTAGTCTCTCTCTATCCATTCCTCTCCCCATCTCTCTAGTCCCTCTCTATCCATTCCTCTCCCCATCTCTCTAGTCTCTCTCTATCCATTCCTCTCTCTAGTCTCTCTCCCCCATCTCTCTAGTCTCTCTCTCTCTATCCATTCCTCTCCCCATCTCTCTAGTCTCTCTCTCTTTCCTTTCCTCTCCCCATCTCTCTAGTCTCTCTCTATATCCATTCCTCTCCCCATCTCTCTAGTCTCTCTCTATCCATTCCTCTCCCCATCTCTCTAGTCTCTCTCTATCCATTCCTCTCCCCATCTCTCTAGTCTCTCTCTCCCCATCTCTCTATCATTCCTTTCTCTAGTCTCTCTCTCCCCCATCTCTCCATGCATTCCTCTCTCTAGTCACTCTTTCCCCATCTCTCTCTGTCTCTCTCTCTCCCCATCTCTCTAGTCTCTCTCTATCCATTCCTCTCCCCATCTCTCTAGTCTCTCTCTCCCCATCTCTCTATCATTCCTCTCTCTAGTCTCTCTCTCTCCCCCATCTCTCTAGTCTCTCTCTCTATCCATTCCTCTCCCCATCTCTCTAGTCTCTCTCTATCCATTCCTCTCCCCATCTCTCTAGTCTCTCTCTCCCCATCTCTCTCTCCTCTCTCTCTCTCTCTCTCTCTCTCTCTCTCTCTCTCTCTCCCCATCTCTCTCTGTCTCTCTCTCTCTCTCTCTCTAGTCTCTCTCTCTATCCATTCCTCTCCCCATCTCTCTAGTCTCTCTCTATCCATTCCTCTCCCCATCTCTCTAGTCTCTCTCTCTCTCTTTCTCTCTATCCATTCCTCTCCCCATCTCTCTAGTCTCTCTCTCTCTCTCTCTCTCCATTCCTCTCCCCATCTCTCTCTCTCTCCATTCCTCTCCCCATCTCTCTCTCTCTCCATTCCTCTCCCCATCTCTCTAGTCTCTCTCTCTACCCATTCCTCTCCCCATCTCTCTAGTCTCTCTCTCTATCCATTCTTCTCCCCATCTCTCTAGTCTCTCTCTCTATCCATTCCTCTCCCCATCTCTCTAGTCTCTCTCTCTCCCCATTCCTCTCCCCATCTCTCTAGTCCTCTCTCTCTCCTCCATCTCCTCTCCCCCATCTCTCTAGTCTCTCTCTCTATCCATTCCTCTCTCTCTAGTCTCTCTCTCTCTCCCCCATCTCTCTAGTCTCTCTCTCTATCCATTCCTCTCCCATCTCTCTCTCTCCCCCATCTCTCTAGTCTCTCTCTCTAGCCATTCTCTCTCCCCATCTCTCTAGTCTCTCTCTATCCATTCCTCTCCCCATCTCTCTAGTCTCTCTCTCTATCCATTCCTCTCCCCATCTCTCTAGTCTCTCTCTCTATCCATTCCTCTCCCCATCTCTCTAGTCTCTCTCTCTCCTCCATTCCTCTCCCCATCTCTCTAGTCTCTCTCTCTATCCATTCCCTCTCTCTAGTCTCTCTCTCTCCTCTCCCCATCTCTCTAGTCTCTCTCTCTATCCTTTCCCTCTCCCCATCTCTCTCTCTCCCCCCATCTCTCTAGTCTCTCTCTCTATCCATTCCTCTCCCCCATCTCTCTAGTCTCTCTCTATCCATTCCTCTCCCCATCTCTCTAGTCTCTCTCTCTATCCATTCCTCTCCCCATCTCTCTAGTCTCTCTCTATCCATTCCTCTCCCCATCTCTCTAGTCCCTCTCTATCCATTCCTCTCCCCACTCTCTCTAGTCTCTCTCTATCTCATTCCTCTCTCTAGTCTCTCTCCCCCATCTCTCTAGTCTCTCTCTCTCTATCCATTCCTCTCCCCATCTCTCTAGTCTCTCTCTCTTTCCTTTCCTCTCCCCATCTCTCTAGTCTCTCTCTCTTTCCTTTCCTCTCCCCATCTCTCTAGTCTCTCTCTATCCATTCCTCTCCCCATCTCTCTAGTCTCTCTCTATCCATTCCTCTCCCCATCTCTCTAGTCTCTCTCTCCCCATCTCTCTATCATTCCTTTCTCTAGTCTCTCTCTCCCCCATCTCTCCATGCATTCCTCTCTCTAGTCACTCTCTCCCCATCTCTCTCTGTCTCTCTCTCTCCCCATCTCTCTAGTCTCTCTCTATCCATTCCTCTCCCCATCTCTCTAGTCTCTCTCTCCCCATCTCTCTATCATTCCTCTCTCTAGTCTCTCTCTCTCCCCCATCTCTCTAGTCTCTCTCTCTATCCATTCCTCTCCCCATCTCTCTAGTCTCTCTCTATCCATTCCTCTCCCCATCTCTCTAGTCTCTCCTCTCCCCATCTCTCTCTCCTCTCTCTCTCCTCATCTCTCTCTCTCTCTCTC
>NW_026600500.1:0-10000 GCF_029448725.1 Salvelinus fontinalis
TCACCTAGCCCACGTTTATTTGCTCTCTACACAATAATTTAACGATGCTGGAATTAAATAAGCAACAAGAACATTCCCACTTAGAATAGAGAATCAGAGTCGTAAGTAGGCACTTTCTTCAATGACATTAACAGCTAATTAATGTGTCCCTGCTGCCATGACGATAAAGTGAATAAATATTTTTTGCACGATAAAAAACAATATATTTTTGTTATCGTTATATAAATGTTTTTATGCTAATATGTTCTTGTGTGTGCCTCTAATGTGGATGATGTGCATATCATGACATCACAAAATAAGCTTAAGATGAGAGAGAGACAAAACACTCCCCTGAAATCAATGATTTTCTCTAAACAAGGAGAAATGTAACAGAGAGTTGGTTTCAGGGCCCTTCCACAAGGTTTGCTGAATGTGGCTGTCGAACACTCCCCCACTTGTTTTTGTTCTGGTTCTTGTGAAAGAGAACATAAAACACATGAGTTGGCAGGCTTTGTGTGAGGCAATGTACTGTACTGTAGTGTACCGTAGTGTACCGTAGTGTCGGCCTCGTTGAAGCACTGTCAGAACAGAGGAGAGATGAGCAGAGTGATCAGGGGTTCTCTGAGGCTCTGCTGCAGATTTCCCATTGGCCTGAGTAGCAGCATATATGTCCTGTGTGGCTCAGTCTGTAAGAGCAAGGCACTTACAACATGGATGTGAGTTCAATTCCCACAGGGATCACATGTTGAACATGTGTCCACTGTCGCGTCTGCCAAGTGACATCATTTATGAGCTGGGTACTGATCAGGACCTTGTCAGGTTTTATGAGCTGGGTGCTGATCAGGACCTTGTCAGGTTTTATGAGCTGGGTACTGATCAGGACCTTGTCAGGTTTTATGAGCTGGGTACTGATCAGGACCTTGTCAGGTTTTATGAGCTGGGTACTGATCAGGACCTTGTCAGGTTTTATGAGCTGGGTACTGATCAGGACCTTGTCAGGTTTTATGAGCTGGGTACTGATCAGGACCTTGTCAGGTTTTATGAGCTGGGTACTGATCAGGACCTTGTCAGGTTTTATGAGCTGGGTACTGATCAGGACCTTGTCAGGTTTTATGAGCTGGGTACTGATCAGGACCTTGTCAGGTTTTATGAGCTGGGTACTGATCAGGACCTTGTCAGGTTTTATGAGCTGGGTACTGATCAGGACCTTGTCAGGTTTTATGAGCTGGGTACTGATCAGGACCTTGTCAGGCTTTGTCACATATACCCATGACTATCCTATAGGATAACCCCAAATACAGGACTAGTTACCCTGGTCTACCTGACCCATGACAATCCTATAGGATATCCCCAAATACAGGACTAGTTAGCCTGGTCTACCTGACCCATGACAATCCTATAGGATAACCCCAAATACAGGACAAGTTAGCCTGGTCTACCTGACCCATGACAATCCTATAGGATAGCCCCAAATACAGGACTAGTTACCCTGGTCTACCTGACCCATGACTATCCTATAGGATAACCCCAAATACAGGACTAGTTAGCCTGGTCTACCTGACCCATGACTATCCTATAGGATAGCCCCAAATACAGGACTAGTTAGCCTGGTCTACCTGACCCATGACTATCCTATAGCATAGCCCCAAATACAGGACTAGTTAGCCTGGTCTACCTGACCCATGACGATCCTATAGGATAACCCCAAATACAGGACTAGTTAGCCTGGTCTACCTGACCCATGACTATCCTATAGGATAGCCCCAAATACAGGACTAGTTAGCCTGGTCTACCTGACCCATGACAATCCTATAGGATATCCCCAAATACAGGACTAGTTAGCCTGGTCTACCTGACCCATGACAATCCTATAGGATAACCCCAAATACAGGACTAGTTACCCTGGTCTACCTGACCCATGACAATCCTATAGGATATCCCCAAATACAGGACTAGTTAGCCTGGTCTACCTGACCCATGACAATCCTATAGGATAACCCCAAATACAGGACAAGTTAGCCTGGTCTACCTGACCCATGACAATCCTATAGGATATCCCCAAATACAGGACTAGTTAGCCTGGTCTACCTGACCCATGACAATCCTATAGGATAACCCCAAATACAGGACTAGTTAGCCTGGTCTACCTGACCCATGACAATCCTATAGGATAACCCCAAATACAGGACTAGTTAGCCTGGTCTACCTGACCCATGACTATCCTATAGGATAGCCCCAAATACAGGACTAGTTACCCTGGTCTACCTGACCCATGACTTTCCTATAGCATAACCCCAAATACAGGACTAGTTAGCCTGGTCTACCTGGCCCATGACTATCCTATAGGATATCCCCAAATACAGGACTAGTTAGCCTGGTCTACCTGGCCCATGACTATCCTATAGGATATCCCCAAATACAGGACTAGTTACCCTGGTCTACCTGACCCATGACTATCCTATAGGATATCCCCAAATACAGGACTAGTTACCCTGGTCTACCTCACCCATGACTGTCCTATAGGATATCCCCAAATACAGGACTAGTTAGCCTGGTCTACCTGACCCATGACTATCCTATAGGATAACCCCAAATACAGGACTAGTTAGCCTGGTCTACCTGACCCATGACTATCCTATAGGATAGCCCCAAATACAGGCCTTGTTAGCCTGGTCTACCTGACCCATGACTATCCTATAGGATAGCCTCAAATACAGGACTAGTTACCCTGTTCTACCTGACCCATGACTATCCTATAGGATAGCCCCAAATACAGGACTAGTTACCCTGTTCTACCTGACCCATGACAATCCTATAGGATAGCCCCAAATACAGGACTAGTTACCCTGTTCTACCTGACCCATGACAATCCTATAGGATAGCCCCAAATACAGGACTAGTTACCCTGTTCTACCTGACCCATGACAATCCTATAGGATAGCCCCAAATACAGGACTAGTTACCCTGTTCTACCTGACCCATGACAATCCTATAGGATAGCCCCAAATACAGGACTAGTTAGCCTGGTCTACCTCTGTTTGACTTCAGTATATTGGGTCTGCCCAGGTTACCAGGCCCTGGTTTAAGTATTGAAACTGAAAGTAAACGTCTCTCTCCCTTCATCTCTCTCTCCCTACCCTGTACTGTACAGTAAAAGCATGACATTTGGCCCCGGCATAAAATAACTGTGCAGGGGTGGTAAAAACACCTTACAACGTCTGGGTTTCTGTAGACAGGGATATTAAGCTGTAAAGCCCTATTGTAAAAACCTAGATTGAGCTGAAATAAATTGAGGCGGACTCGGCAAAGATTAAAAGTGAGACTTGAGTCAGTTCATTAGGCACCAAACGGGGGAAAACTGACTGAAGCATTAAGGGAGTAGCTGTACTCGTCCAATAAGAAAACCTATCAATTTCAATTGTATTTAAGGGCTTTATTAGCATGGAAAAATATGTTTACATTGCCAAAGAAAGTGAAATAGATAATAAACAAAAGTATAATAAACAATAACAAAATTAACAGTAAACATTACACTCACAAAAGTTCCAATAGAATAAAGATATCTCAAATGTCATATTATGTGCAAATAGTTAAAAAATTAACATAAATATGGGTTGTATTTACAATAGTGTTTGTTCTTCACTGGTTGCCCTTTTCTTGTGGCAACAGGTCACAAACCTTGCTGCTGTGATGGCACACTGTGGTATTTCACCCAATAGATATGGGAGTTTATCAAAATTGAGTTTGTTGTCGAATTCTTTGTGGGTCTGTGTTCTCTGAGGGAAATATGTGTCTGTAATATGGTCATACATTGGGCAGGAGGTTAGGAAGTGCAGCTCAGTTTCCACCTCATTTTGTGGGCAGTGTGCACATAGCCTGTCTTCTCTTGTGAGCCATGTCTGCCAACGGCAGCCTTTTTCAATAGCAAGGCTAAGCTCACTCAGTCTGTACATAGTCAAAGCTTTCCTCAAGTTTGGGTCAGTCACAGGGGTCAGGTATTCTGCCACTGTGTACTCTCTGTTTAGTGCCAAATAGCTTTCTAGTTTGCTCAGTTTTTTTGTTAATTCTTTCCAATATGTCAAGTAATTAACTTTTTGTTTTCCCTCTCTTTCCCTCTCTGTCTCTCCCTCTCTCTGTCTCTCTTTCCCTCTCTGTCTCTGTCTCTCTCTCTCTCTCCATCTCCTCTCCTTCCCTCTCTCATCTCCCTGGTGTTGTGGTGGAGGGGGGAGAAGGGGGTAGCATGGGCCCCAGACCCAGACATGTCCATAAATAAACGGTTGCTAGCTGGTCCCTGACCCGCCACCCCGCCACCCTCCCACCGCCCACCAGCCATGTCTCTCTCTGGTGGTGGTGTGTTTATGTTCCGGCCCCTCTCCCCAGGGGGCCATCTGGACCACTCTGCCTGGCCTGCATGGCCTCTCTCTGGGCTCAGGTGGGTCCAAGATGTGCCTGTCTGGGGCTCTGGGCACTAAGTGAGAAGCCTGGTCCCAGATCTCTTTGTGCTGTCTTGCCAACTCATATGGTCATTGTCATGTGTGCAGTTGGCAGACATCATAAACAAGGGTCTGAGATGCTTTGAGAGGAGCATAGTAATAACCACAAGAGTACAGTAGTGGAGTTTCCTTTCTACCCTTGGAATTATACAGTTCACTGGAGCTTCAGCTTGCTTCACCATGGTTTATGCATTTAATCATTTGTTCTGTGTGTCCAGTTTAACCACAAATTGCAGAGTCAGCAGAACTATACTAACTATACAGTCTCTCTTCTCTCACCCTCCTTCCACACACCACTGTCTAGTCTGCTTGTGTCCAAGCTGGGGGGGGGGGGGAAGAGAGAGAGAGTGAGAGAGAGTGAGAGAGAGTGAGAGAGAGTGAGTGAGAGTGAGAGTGAGAGTGAGAGTGAGAGTGAGAGAGAGAGATTTTATTTAGATTAGCCTCAGCATGGTTCTTTTCCATTTAATATCATACAGGAGCCAACAGGCCATTAAAACTAATGAACACGTATTAACAGGAGTTGGATCCTTCTCTCCACACTAAACAGCCCCTCTCTAGCTGTTTGTTTTACTTGTACCTGATGATTTAAAGGCGGCGTCCCAAATGGCACCCTATTCCCTATGTGGTGCACTGCTTTTGACCGGAGCCTTTTGGGACGAAGACAAACACGGCTGGAGCAGTAAAACACGTGACCCTCTGCCTCTACCTCTACCTCTACCTCTGCCTCTGCCTCTGCCTCTGCCTCTGCCTCTGCCTCTGCCTCTGCCTCTGCCTCTGCCTCTGCCTCTGCCTCTGCCTCTGCCTCTGCCTCTGCCTCTGCCTCTGCCTCTACCTCTACCTCTACCTCTACCTCTACCTCCACCTCCACCTCCACCTCTACCTCTACCTCTACCTCTACCTCTACCTCTACCTCTACCTCTACCTCCACCTCCACCTCCACCTCCACCTCCACCTCCACCTCCACCTCCACCTCCACCTCCACCTCCACCTCCACCACCTCTACCTCTACCTCTACCTCCACCTCTACCTCCGCTCTTCCCAGGCTGTGTCGTCAGCACTGTCTGGTCCAACAGAACCAGAATGTCTGATTGGATATTTAAGGGGCTGGATCTGGGTTTAGGAGGTGGTCTTTCTATAGTTTTTAAATGTATCATTTTGGATCCCGTCCAGGAAATGATATTGGAGGTGGAATTAGTGAACATACATCATTACAGTAACACATCAGTAATCTGTCACCGAAAGTGACAATATAACGAATATGTCAATGAATGTGGCATTAATGTCACTTGTGTTACATTCTAATGAGACCATGCTGGTGTTTTTGTCCTTAAACATTGTCATGTATACTAAGCCCAACAGTCATCAAGGGGTCTACATTTTTGGGGTTCACCCTCACGTTGCCTGGATGACAGGATCCCTGATGCATTCTAGTCAAGACATCTGCTCTGCAAATGTGAGAGGGAGGAGGACGGTTGGAAAAGGAGTCTGTTTCCTGGGACAACTATTGAAGTGCCAGTTTGATATATTCTGATGTTAAACATTGCTGACATCTCTAATAGTGTGTTATTATTTCGGAATCAAATCAAGACATTCCACACTGGCTGTAAAAGTGCAGATGGGGTGAGCAGGAGATTGGAGATTCTTTGCCATAGAGCAAGGCCATGTAGTGGGAGACAGGTGAAGATGATACGCTCAGCAACATCCCTTTGGAACAGAGTTGGGCCTGGATGAACCACATTCGTGTGAGGAGTAAGCTTACCTGAGACCTTAAGACTTGAGTTAGCTCCCCAAGCTAATGCCTAGACTTAAGCTCAGCAGCCTAACTCAGGCTTCATTCATTCCCAGTCTATTCGTTTGATAACATTTCAGTATAATACTACGACGCTCTTGGTTTCATGAACGAGTGATGATGATGTAACTATGCCCCTGACGTTTTACTTCGCCATAGGTGTGTTTGTGGACGGTCAGGTGTCAGATAAGGAAGGTAATTATAAGAACTATTACAACCCTGTGTGTGTGTGTGGTGTGTGTGTGTGTGTGTGTGTGTGGTGTGTGTGTGTGTGTGTGTGTGTGTGTGTGTGTGTGTGTGTGTGTGTGTGTGTGGTGTGTGTGTGTGTGTGGGTGGGTGGGTGGGTGGGTGGGTGGGTGCTGAAGTGTTCACGGTGGATGCTCTGTGCCCTCCACTCTGTGTGATAATATGAGTGACACATGAAAGGGTGTGTTTCTCCCCTGCTGAGACCTGTGTGTTACATAAATCAGGACTGGACAGCTGCCTCCTCTCCTCCACTACGGACGACTTGTGCTTTTCAATAGGATCTGTGCGTACGGAAAGCGTGGTCAAATAAACAGGGTGTTGAGTTGCCCTGTCTCTTCCCAACCTGATCTCATTGTTTCAAGACGGGATTTGACGTCATGTGGATGAACGTCTAATTTTGACTCATTCCGCGTGGTTATAGAGTTCATTCCATGTGGTTACAGGGTCCATTCCACGTAGTTACGGGGTCCATTCCACGTGGTTACAGGGTTCATTCCACGTGGTTACAGGGTTCATTCCACGTGGTTACAGGGTTCATTCCACATGGTTACAGGGTCCATTCCACGTGGTTACAGGGTCCATTCCACGTGTGGTTACAGGGTCCATTCCGTGTGGTTACAGGGTCCATTCCACGTGGTTACAGGGTCCATTCCACGTGGTTACAGGGTCCATTCCACGTGGTTACAGGGTCCATTCCGCGTGGTTACAGGGTCCATTCCACGTGGTTACAGGGTCCATTCCACATGGTTACAGGGTCCATTCCGTGTGGTTACAGGGTCCATTCCACATGGTTACAGGGTCCATTCCACGTGGTTACAGGGTCCATTCCGTGTGGTTACAGGGTCCATTCCACGTGGTTACAGGGTCCATTCCACGTGGTTACAGGGTCCATTCCACGTGGTTACAGGGTCCATTCCACGTGGTTACAGGGTCCATTCCACGTGGTTGCAGGTTTTAAACAGAAACAACTCAAAGGGTTAAGTTTAGGCATTCATTCTGAGTAGTTAGGGTTTGGGCTACGGTTTTGGGAAGTTCATGTTTTATTCTGTATCATCACATAATCTCCGTGGTCATTGGAGAGTTGGGAACTGCTGTGGTGTAGTGGTCTAGCAGTGTTCTCTGGCTCTGAGTGGTGTAGTGGTCTAGCAGTGTTCTCTGGCTCTGAGTGGTGTAGTGGTCTAGCAGTGTTCTCTGGCTCTGAGGGGTGTAGTGGTCTAGCAGTGTTCTCTGGCTCTGAGGGGTGTAGTGGTCTAGCAGTGTTCTCTGTCTCTGACTGGTGTAGTGGTCTAGCAGTGTTCTCTGGCTCTGACTGGTGTAGTGGTCAAGCCCAGTGTTGTCCCATTGGTCGGTTGTTTTGGGGTGAGTTCCGAGGAAGACATATATCCACGTCCTCAGGACCTTCTCAAACGTTCCACATGGATGGCTGTTTCTGGTGACCAGGCTGATGTACCAACCTGTCAGAAAGGAATCCATGCTTGCCTTTCATCACACACACACACACACACACACACACACACACACACACACACACACACACACACACACACACACACACACACACACACACACACACACACACACCACACACACACACACACACACACACACACACACACACCACACCACACCACACCACACCACACCACACCACTAACACACACACAAATACACACACACACCACACACCACACACACACACACCACACACACACACACACACACACACACACACACACACACACACACACACACACACACACCACACACACACACACACACACACACACACACACACACACACACACACACACACACACACACACAAACTGCACCCCAGAGAACGTAGAATGCCTGTACCTTTTTGCGTGAAACTCTAGATCCCAAATTCAAAAACAGGGCCTCCTTCAATTTCAATGTCTAGGTCAAATCTGTGCTTCCTCTGTCTGTAACATTGTTACAACGTTCTTGTCTGACATTAGACCTTACATGCTGTCATTGTGATCATTGTGAAACCATGTTATTAGATATACCAGCACAGTGCACCACACCTAGAAAATGTGTCCATCCCTGGTTGGCTTTATACCGGGTGTCTGCCTACGTTAATGTCACACAGCTGGCACACTGACAGAGTGTGTGTACACACCGGGTTGACGATCTCTGGTTGGCACTCAGACTGGCACTACCTGTAGCTCTAAGTGTTCAAGTCTCTACCATCTTCCCAAAGTATGCACTCAAATCAAATCAAATTGTATTTGTCACACGCGCCGAATACAACCTTACGGTGAAATGCTGACTTACAAGCCCTTAACCAACAACGCAGTTTTAGAAAATAGAGTTAAGAAAAGATTTACTAAATAAAGAAAAGTAAAAAAATAGAAGAGCAACAATACAAGAACAATAACAAGGCTTTATACAGCAGGTGTCCTCTGAGAGTCCCTGTCCCTTGCAGTCAGTCCCAGCCACAGGAGGAGGAGCAGGATGTCCTGACTCCTCACCACGGGGTCCTTCCTCTGCTCCATCCCAGGGAGAGGTGCCCCTGACAGTGCCTGAAGATAACTCACATTTGTTTTGGAGCCCTCACAAAGGCCTTTCTCATTCTCATCCACACATCAGACAGACTATTTTTAGCACAGATAACAGAGATGTAACACCCTTTAGTGTCCTGCCACCTCAGAATTCACTGTTTAGTTCTTTTCTTCCATGGTTCTCTTTCTTTCCCGCCACTCCCTCCATCCTCCATCTCCTGTGTATTTAAATCTCTTGCGCATAGAGCAGTCAATTAAGCCGCTTAGTTGATTGGAACTGGGCTATTTTGGATGCATTGAATGTGTGAGAATGCAGTGAAAAGGGGGTCGCGACTTAGCTCTTCAGCCAATGAAAGGCCAGGGAAAGAAACACGGTTTCTGGGTTTAATTCAACTCACAGAAGAAGTGTCACAGCTCGGAGGAGGAGGGGGTTGGCCACAGTAGTACTCTTGAGAAATTGTGTAAAAATCCTCCTCACTTAGTTACAGAGCTGGTTTGATCAGGGGGTTTGATCAGGGGTTTGACGTCACTGTCATGGGGGCGTTGGCTTTGTTACTGCAGCTTGACCTGACCGCCCAGAGAGTGGCACAGCAGCATCACCAATCTCCATTGGATCTGCTTATCAAGTTTATTTAGTAAATGACTCTGTACATGAAGTTGCTTTGCCTGGTTGGGTTTAGATTTACAGGACGTATAACAGTATCAGAAGTTATTACATTGTCTGGCCTGCTCTTTCCCAGGTGTGTTTTATACAGAGGAGAATATGTTATTGAGAAGGGAGAACTGGTGTGACCAAAGATGCTGCTAAACAGTTAAAGTAGGAGCTGAAATATAAGACCTTATACTGTTCATTATCAACTAGTAGTGGTAGTAAGGTGACTGGTTTGGTCAAGTTACAACAACAGGAATGGAGTGATACTAGTCATGTACTGTAATGTACAGCTAAGCAATCCACATTGTGTTTTTGA
>NW_026600500.1:12500-50000 GCF_029448725.1 Salvelinus fontinalis
CCGTCTCATTTTAAACAGCTCAACTTGCCTATCACTTTAAACACTCTAGATTAGCTTCCTGGGGGAAAAAAGCAATGTAAACGTATCCCTCTATTTTCCCTCAGATTTAATGATCAGCCTCCCTCTGTTTGAAAAGACGTTTCCTGTGAGCAATGACAGGCATTGACCAGGTCTGTATCCCTAATGAAACCCGATTCCCTATGTAGAACCCTACTTTTTACCAGGGCTCATAGGGAATTCCATAGGGCGCTGATCAAAAGTAGTGCACTCTGTATTGTAGGCAACAGTGTGCCATTCGGGTTGCATACATTTGTATTTGTATTTATTATGGATCCCCATTAGCTGTTGCCTAAGCAGCAGCTCCTCTTCCTGGGGTCCAGCAAAATGAAGGCAGTTTATACCATTTAAAAACATGACAATACATTCACAGATTTCACAACACACTGTGTTCCCTCAGGCCCCTACTCCACCACATATCTACAGTACTAAATCCATGTGTATGTGTAGTGCGTATGTTATCGTGTGTGTGTGTGTGTGTCTGTCTGTGCCAATGTTTGTGATAGTTTACAGTCCCCGCTGTTCCATAAGGTGTTTTTTCATCTGTTTTTTAAATTTAATTTTACTGCTTGTGTCAGTTACTTGATGTGGAATAGAGTTCCATGTAGTCATGGCTCTATGTAGTACTGTGTGCCTCCCATAGTCTGTTCTGGACTTGGGGACTGTGAAGAGACCTCTTGTGGCATGTCTTGTGGAGTGTGCATGGGTGTCTGAGCTGTGTGCCAGTAGTTTAAACAGACCTCTGGTGTCTTGTGGGGTATGCATGGGTGTCTGAGCTTTGTGCCAGTAGTTTAGACAGACCTCTTGTGGCTTGTCTTGTGGAGTATGCATAGGTGTCTGAGCTGTGTGCCAGTAGTTTAAACAGACCTCTTGTGGCATGTCTTGTGGGGTGTGCATGGGTGTCTGAGCTGTGTGCCAGTAGTTTAGACAGACCTTTTGTGGCATGTCTTGTGGGGTATGCATAGGTGTCTGAGCTGTGTGCCAGTAGTTTAGACAGACCTTTTGTGGCATGTCTTGTGGGGTATGCATAGGTGTCTGAGCTGTGTGCCAGTAGTTTAGACAGACCTCTTGTGGCTTGTCTTGTGGAGTATGCATAGGTGTCTGAGCTGTGTGCCAGTAGTTTAAACAGACCTCTTGTGGCATGTCTTGTGGGGTGTGCATGGGTGTCTGAGCTGTGTGCCAGTAGTTTAAACAGACCTCTTGTGGCATGTCTTGTGGGGTATGCATGGGTGTCTGAGCTGTGTGCCAGTAGTTTAGACAGACAGCTCGGTGTATTCAACATACAACCTCTCATTAGTGATATACTTGTCACTGGACCTGCCGCCAGTGCAGCGAGAATTGGCAGCATGATTGAATGGGATTGTCTTTATCCATATCCCCAGTGCTCATTAGGGATACAAACCCTGTGTTTTAGAGCGGTGACAGCTTGATTTAATGTGATTGGTTGCCCCGGGAGCGTACAACAAATCCCATGAATCCCCTATTGGCTGCCGGGGAACACTGTGCCTTCTGTTGGCGGCACAGTTGGGTGACTGCGAATCGGATCGCCTTTCGCCCAGAAGCAGGAAGTGAGAATTGGAGGGTTCCTGCCTGTTCCTGCTAGCAGGCCTTCTCTTTCCTCCTCCTTCTGTTCACTACATGGGCCCTAATCTGAACCATGTGTGTTCTCACCCGGCGGACCGCCATGCTGCCTACCTGACTGCCTGTATACATGTCTGCTATAGTGTGGACTTACTACACGCACGCACGCACGCACGCACTCACACGCACGCACGCACGCACGCACGCACGCACACATACACAGAGATAAGCTAGGATGTATTGCAGGATACATTTCTCAAATGTCAGCCCCTCCTCCTGTCATTGGTATTAGAGCTCCTCCCCACCGACAGCCGTACGTTTACCAGGGTCTCCTGGGAAACCACCAGAAACCGCCAAGGTATTTCCCACATGTCCGGTAGTGGTCTCCTCAGATGCTGCTCCTCTCGACCCCTCCCTCTAAGGGCCTTGGCTCAGGGTTAAACACATGGTGCATCTGATTGGTGAAGTACAGTAGCCCATCCACAGGGGTCAAAGGTTATTTCCTGTTCCACATAGCATTTATGGGCTAACTCAGAGTGAATGGGGAGGAGAAATAGATTTACATCACAGTGACCAATAAAGATACAAAACATTATGCATTTGCTTTATTCATATGGAAGTAAGTCAGCAGTAGTTATTTGTTATCCAATGTTTGATGATAACAAGTGAAGCGTTTATGTTATGGTTGTGATACAGTATGTGGTTGTTTTATGTACTTTAGTTCAATGCACTGATCAGAAGTCAGCTGAATGACTCAAATGCTAATGTAAATTGAACAGCTTTCTCAGAAGAGATCTGTCCAAATGTCACCAAATACCCATCAAGTTGCAGAAACCCTTCCAGAATAATCCATTTTGGAAGTGGGTCCCTGTAGGCTACAGGAAGGGGTTAAAGTTATCCCGTCTCTACCGTTGGCTGCTTGCTGAAATACTAATCTGTCAGCACTTGACATTTGCATTTATTTGTTCTTAAAGACACACACACACACACAGGCACACACACAGGCAGGCACACACACACACACACACACACACGCACACACGCACACACACACACACACACACACACACACACACACACACACACACACACACACACACACACACACACACACACACACACACACACACACACACACACACACACACACACACACACACACACACACACACACACACACACACACACACACACACACAGCAGGGTGAAGGGGAGGGTGAAACAAAGGAGTAGAATGAGGAGAGGGGTGGGAGGGAGGAAAACCCTAGGAGGCTTTACTAAATAGCAAACTAAAAAGCTGTTTCAATGGAGAATCTTGATTGTGTGCGAATCTTAGTCCAGAACTATGCATAATCAGTGTTTGGAAAACCAACCTTAAGTTTCTGTACTCATCTGTTTTTGCGTTTCAATTTGGCATTCACTCTAAGGTATTTATAGTTTGTAGGACAGTTGAAAGAATGTAGTTGGATGAAAGTGATGATGAGGTGAAATAGCATCTCTCAGGACCTCTTCAAAGTGTCTGTTTATAGAAAACAACATTAATGCCCCCCCCCCCCCCTCTCTCACTGGTCTGACTTTCAAGTCTGTCTCTGTAAATTCCCTTTTTGTTACAAATTGAACCAGAACCATGCATAATACACACTCACTAATAATGACTAACCTCCTGCAGCAGGCATTCTAGAACATTAACACAGGTCTCATCAACAATCTCTCACGCACAAGCCCACGTGTTAGTGAGTAGCCAACTAATATTTATATTTCAAGTTGAGCCAACGTGTATCTATTTGCTAGATAACAAGGTAGAACAGTTGAATTGTTATGAACACACCCTTCTGTCTGTCTCCTACTGTTTAAACAGCATGTTAGCCTGGCCACTTTGTTCCCTTCTGTCCGTCTCCTACTGTTTAAACAGCATGTTAGCCTGGCCACTTTGTTCCCTTCTGTCCGTCTCCTACTGTTTAAACAGCATGTTAGCCTGGCCACTTTGTTCCCTTCTGTCCGTCTCCTACTGTTTAAACAGCATGTTAGCCTGGCCACTTTGTTCCCTTCTGTCCGTCTCCTACTGTTTAAACAGCATGTTAGCCTGGCCACTTTGTTCCCTTCTGTCCGTCTCCTACTGTTTAAACAGCATGTTAGCCTGGCCACTTTGTTCCCTTCTGTCCGTCTCCTACTGTTTAAACAGCATGTTAGCCTGGCCACTTTGTTCCCTTCTGTCCGTCTCCAACTGTTTAAACAGCATGCTAGCCTGGCCACTTTGTTCCCTTCTGTCCGTCTCCTACTGTTTAAACAGCATGTTAGCCTGGCCACTTTGTTCCCTTCTGTCCGTCTCCTACTGTTTAAACAGCATGTTAGCCTGGCCACTTTGTTCCCTTCTGTCCGTCTCCTACTGTTTAAACAGCATGTTAGCCTGGCCACTTTGTTCCCTTCTGTCCGTCTCCTACTGTTTAAACAGCATGTTAGCCTGGCCACTTTGTTCCCTTCTGTCCGTCTCCTACTGTTTAAACAGCATGTTAGCCTGGCCACTTTGTTCCCTTCTGTCCGTCTCCTACTGTTTAAACAGCATGTTAGCCTGGCCACTTTGTTCCCTTCTGTCCGTCTCCAACTGTTTAAACAGCATGCTAGCCTGGCCACTTTGTTCCCTTCTGTCCGTCTCCAACTGTTTAAACAGCATGCTAGCCTGGCCACTTTGTTCCCTTCTGTCCGTCTCCTACTGTTTGAACAGCATGTTAGCCTGGCCACTTTGTTCCCTTCTGTCCGTCTCCAACTGTTTAAACAGCATGCTAGCCTGGCCACTTTGTTCCCTTCTGTCCGTCTCCAACTGTTTAAACAGCATGCTAGCCTGGCCACTTTGTTCCCTTCTGTCCGTCTCCTACTGTTTAAACAGCATGTTAGCCTGGCCACTTTGTTCCCTTCTGTCCGTCTCCTACTGTTTAAACAGCATGTTAGCCTGGCCACTTTGTTCCCTTCTGTCCGTCTCCTACTGTTTAAACAGCATGTTAGCCTGGCCACTTTGTTCCCTTCTGTCCGTCTCCTACTGTTTAAACAGCATGTTAGCCTGGCCACTTTGTTCCCTTCTGTCCGTCTCCTACTGTTTAAACAGCATGTTAGCCTGGCCACTTTGTTCCCTTCTGTCCGTCTCCTACTGTTTAAACAGCATGCTAGCCTGGCCACTTTGTTCCCTTCTGTCCGTCTCCTACTGTTTAAACAGCATGTTAGCCTGGCCACTTTGTTCCCTTCTGTCCGTCTCCTACTGTTTAAACAGCATGTTAGCCTGGCCACTTTGTTCCCTTCTGTCCGTCTCCTACTGTTTAAACAGCATGCTAGCCTGGCCACTTTGTTCCCTTCTGTCCGTCTCCTACTGTTTAAACAGCATGTTAGCCTGGCCACTTTGTTCCCTTCTGTCCGTCTCCTACTGTTTAAACAGCATGTTAGCCTGGCCACTTTGTTCCCTTCTGTCCGTCTCCTACTGTTTAAACAGCATGCTAGCCTGGCCACTTTGTTCCCTTCTGTCCGTCTCCTACTGTTTAAACAGCATGTTAGCCTGGCCACTTTGTTCCCTTCTGTCCGTCTCCTACTGTTTAAACAGCATGTTAGCCTGGCCACTTTGTTCCCTTCTGTCCGTCTCCAACTGTTTAAACAGCATGTTAGCCTGGCCACTTTGTTCCCTTCTGTCCGTCTCCAACTGTTTAAACAGCATGCTAGCCTGGCCACTTTGTTCCCTTCTGTCCGTCTCCAACTGTTTGAACAGCATGCTAGCCTGGCCACTTTGTTCCCTTCTGTCCGTCTCCAACTGTTTAAACAGCATGTTAGCCTGGCCACTTTGTTCCCTTCTGTCCGTCTCCTACTGTTTAAACAGCATGCTAGCCTGGCCACTTTGTTCCCTTCTGTCCGTCTCCTACTGTTTAAACAGCATGTTAGCCTGGCCACTTTGTTCCCTTCTGTCCGTCTCCTACTGTTTAAACAGCATGTTAGCCTGGCCACTTTGTTCCCTTCTGTCCGTCTCCTACTGTTTAAACAGCATGTTAGCCTGGCCACTTTGTTCCCTTCTGTCCGTCTCCTACTGTTTAAACAGCATGTTAGCCTGGCCACTTTGTTCCCTTCTGTCCGTCTCCTACTGTTTAAACAGCATGTTAGCCTGGCCACTTTGTTCCCTTCTGTCCGTCTCCTACTGTTTAAACAGCATGTTAGCCTGGCCACTTTGTTCCCTTCTGTCCGTCTCCTACTGTTTAAACAGCATGTTAGCCTGGCCACTTTGTTCCCTTCTGTCCGTCTCCTACTGTTTAAACAGCATGTTAGCCTGGCCACTTTGTTCCCTTCTGTCCGTCTCCTACTGTTTAAACAGCATGTTAGCCTGGCCACTTTGTTCCCTTCTGTCCGTCTCCTACTGTTTAAACAGCATGTTAGCCTGGCCACTTTGTTCCCTTCTGTCCGTCTCCTACTGTTTAAACAGCATGTTAGCCTGGCCACTTTGTTCCCTTCTGTCCGTCTCCTACTGTTTAAACAGCATGTTAGCCTGGCCACTTTGTTCCCTTCTGTCCGTCTCCTACTGTTTAAACAGCATGTTAGCCTGGCCACTTTGTTCCCTTCTGTCCGTCTCCTACTGTTTAAACAGCATGTTAGCCTGGCCACTTTGTTCCCTTCTGTCCGTCTCCTACTGTTTAAACAGCATGTTAGCCTGGCCACTTTGTTCCCTTCTGTCCGTCTCCTACTGTTTAAACAGCATGTTAGCCTGGCCACTTTGTTCCCTTCTGTCCGTCTCCTACTGTTTAAACAGCATGCTAGCCTGGCCACTTTGTTCCCTTCTGTCCGTCTCCTACTGTTTAAACAGCATGTTAGCCTGGCCACTTTGTTCCCTTCTGTCCGTCTCCTACTGTTTAAACAGCATGTTAGCCTGGCCACTTTGTTCCCTTCTGTCCGTCTCCTACTGTTTAAACAGCATGTTAGCCTGGCCACTTTGTTCCCTTCTGTCCGTCTCCTACTGTTTAAACAGCATGTTAGCCTGGCCACTTTGTTCCCTTCTGTCCGTCTCCTACTGTTTAAACAGCATGCTAGCCTGGCCACTTTGTTCCCTTCTGTCCGTCTCCTACTGTTTAAACAGCATGTTAGCCTGGCCAGTCAGGAACCTCAGGTGCCGATAAGATATGTAATACGATTCTCACCATTTCATATGTATTTCGATACTGCGATTTGTATTACGATTCTATGTTCCAAACATATTGCTCACTATGTCTGCTGCAGAGAGACAGAGAGAGACAGAGAGAGACAGAGAGAGACAGAGAGAGACAGAGAGAGACAGAGAGAGACAGAGAGAGACAGAGAGAGACAGAGAGAGACAGAGAGAGGCAGAGAGAGGCAGAGAGAGGCAGAGAGAGGCAGAGAGACATGAGGGAGCAAGTTGTGATCAGCCAGGGAAATAAAAGTGCTGAAAACATGTTGGTTTACTATTTAAAAAGAAGATTAAGAATCAAATCAAATCAAAGTTTATTTGTCACATGCGCCGAATACAACAGAATTAGACCTTACAGTGAAATTCTTACTTAAAGGCTCTAACCAATAGTGCAAAAAAGGTATTAGGTGAACAATAGGTAAGTAAAGAAATAAAAACAACAGTAAAAAGACAGGCTATATACAGTAGCGAGGCTATAAAAGTAGCGAGGCTACATACAGACACCGGTTAGTCAGGCTGATTGAGGTAGTATGTACATGTAGATATGGTTAAATATGGTTAAAGGGACTATGCATATATGATGAACAGAGAGTAGCAGTAGCGTAAAAGAGGGGTTGGCGGGTGGTGGGTGGGACACAATGCAAAAAGCCCGGTTAGTCAATGTTCCGGAGCAGTTGTTGGTCGGCCCAATTGAGGTAGTATGTACATGAATGTATAGTTAAAGTGACTATGCATATATGATAAACAGAGAGCAGCAGCAGCTTAAAAGAGGGGTTGGTGGGGGGGGGCACACAATGCAAATAGTCCGGGTAGCCATTTGATTACCTGTTCAGGAGTCTTATGGCTTGGGTGTAAAAACTGTTGAGAAGCCTTTTTGTCCTAGACTTGGCACTCCGGTACCGCTTCCCATGCGGTAGTAGAGAGAACAGTCTATGACTGGGGTGGCTGGGGTCTTTGACAATTTTTAGGGCCTTCCTCAGACACCGCCTGGTGTAGAGGTCCTGGATGGCAGGCAGCTTAGCCCCAGTGATGTACTGGGCCGTACGTACTACACTCCATAGGATGAAAAATACCAGCGTTTTGGCCCAGGTACAGCCGTCTAGAGCTGTGTCTGATCTAAAGCTACCAACAGTAGCAAGAAAAAACTAAAAACATTACAAATTAATACTTGGAGTCAAATGTTGATAGAATATTGTGCAAAAAGAATATTGCGATACGGAACTGTATAGATGTTTTCAGACATACTAGTATATGTATGGTATGAGTTGCCTGTGTTGGGGCTTGGGTCCCATCCTTGTTGTCAGGGCTGCAGCAGACAACTCTATGGGTCGCGGCCTGGACTCGTCGTTCTTTCATTCTTTTTCACACTCATGTGAAAGTCATCCCTGGATCTGTACTGTAAGGCATTGTGCAGACACCTGTGGGCCAACTTTATAGAGGTGGGTAAGAAAAGAGGAGAGGGGGTCAGGTTGCCATTGCAAGGCTTTTAATCAAGACGCGTTGACTAATCGTCCTGAGATTAGGCCCTTAGACAAGGAGGCTTTCATCCTGACAGAACCACAAGGGGGTTGAGGGGTGGAGGGGTGGAGGGGGAGGAGTAGAGGGGAGGAGAGGAAAGTACAGCTGGCATACAGTACCTGTGTGGTGTGCTTTGTTTGGTCACACCTGACTCACACACGCACACACACACACACACACACACACACACACACACACACACTCTCCCCCCTCTCTCTCCTGCTGTACACCTCTCTGTTTTTGTCTCTGTCTCGTTCACTCACTCTGTGGCTCTCTCTCTCTCACTCTGTCTCTCTCTCTCTCTCTCTTAATTCAATGTAAGGGCTTTATTGGCATGTGAAATATATGTTAACATTGCCAAAGCAAGTGAGTAGATAATAAACAAAAGTGAAATAAACAATAAAAATGAACAGTGAACATTACACTCACAGAAGTTCCAAAAGATTAACCTGTCTAGGATGAGGGTGCCGCTAGCGGCACTCCCCCCCCACCCCCACTGAAAAGGCAGAGCCGCGAAATTCAAAAAATATATATTTTTTAAATATTTAACTTTCACACATTAAAGTCCAATACAGCTAATGAAAGACACAGATCTTGTGAATCCAGCCAACATGTCCGATTTTTAAAATGTTTTACAGGGAAGACACAATATGTAAAGATGTACATCTATTACCTAAAAACACATTAGCATAATCCACCATCTTTTATTTGTCCACCAACACCAGTAGCTATCACCAATTCGGCTAAACTAAGATATTTATAGCCCCTAACCAAGAAAAAAACTCATCAGATGACAGTCTGATAACATATTTATGGTATGGGATAGGTTTTGTTAGAAAAATGTGCATATTTCAGGTAGATGGCATAGGTTACAATTGCACCCACCGTCACAAATGGACTAGAATAACTACATAGAGCAACGTGTTTACCTACTTACTAATCATCAAACATTTCGTAAAAATACAGCATACACTAATCGAAAGACACAGATCCTGTGAATACAGACAATATTTCAGATTTTCTAAGTGTCTTACAGCGAAAACACAATAAATCGTTATATTAGCATAGCACATAGCACATAGCAGCCCAGCATTTATTCTAGCCAAAGTGAGCGATAACGTCAACATCGCCAAAATATATTAATTTTTTCACTAACCTTCTCAGAATTCTTCAGATGACACTCCTGTAACATCATATTACACAATCCATATAGAGTTTGATCGAAAATGTGCATATTTAGCCACCAAAATCATGGTTAGACAATGTGAAATGTAGCCCAGCTGGTGAGAAAATGTCCGTGCGCCATATTAGACAGTGATCTACTCTTATACATAAATACTCATAAACGTGACTAAAAAATATAGGGTGGACAGGGATTGATAGACAATTTAATTCTTAATACAATCGCGGAATTACATTTTTTAAATTATCCTTACTTTTCAATACAGTTTGCGCCAAGCGAAGCTACGTCAAAAAACATGGCGTCCTAAGCCACTAACATTTTTCGACAGAAACACGATTTATCATAATAAAAATGTCCTACTTTGAGCTGTTCTTCCATCAGTATCTTGGGCAAAGGATCCTTTCTTGGGTCTAATCGTCTTTTGGTGGAAAGCTGTCCTCTTGCCATGTGGAAATGCCAACTGCGTTCGGGATGAACTGGAAGCGTGCCCAGCAATTCACAGCGTTTCAGAAATAAATGTCCCAAAATCGCACTAAACGGATATAAATTGCTATAAAACGCTTTAAATTAACTACCTTATGATGTTTTTAACTCCTATAACGAGTAGAAACATGACCAGAGTAATATTACTCCCTCCACTAATGCTTGGAACAAGTGCGGGTCGATGTCCTCCAGGCGCATTACGCAGCAAGAAAAGAGTTCCTAGCTACAGGGTTTTTTAATTTGTAGTGCCTGTGAACGCGCAATCGACCCCATTCAAATCGTCATCACGTAAAGGCATCCAGTGGAAGACGTAAGCAGTGTCCGTATACTCATAGCAATAACTGTGGCCTTTTAACTGACTCCAGATCAGGGGCCAAAATTTCTGAAATCTGACTCCGTGTCAGGGAAATTGCTGTAGAATGGGTTCTGTTCCACTTAGAGACAAAATTTCAACTCCTATAGAAACTATAGACTGTTTTCTATCCAATAATAATAATAATATGCATATTGTACGATCAAGAATTTTGTGGGAAGCCGTTTCAAAAATTACACGATTAGCATATATAGTGACAACAGCGCCCCCAGCCTCAACAGGTTAAAGACATTTTGAATGTCATATTATGTCTGTCTCTCTCTCTCCTGCTCTTTCCCTCTCTCTCTCTCTCTTGCTCCCTCACTCTTCAACTTTCTCTCTCTCTCCCGCCCTTTTCCTCTTTCTCACTCTCTCTCTCTTCAACTCTCTCTCTCTCTCCCTCACTCTTCAACTTTCTCTCTCTCTCCCGCCCTTTTCCTCTTTCTCACTCTCCCTCTCTTCAACTCTCTCTCTCTCCCTCTCTTCAACTCTCTCTCTCTCTCTCTCTCTCTCTCTCTCTCTCTCTCTCTCTCTCTCTCCCTCTCTTCAACTCTCTCTCTCTCTCTCTCTCTCTCTCTCTCTCTCTCTCTCTCTCTCTCTCTCTCACCCTCTCCTTCTCTCTCTCTCTCTCTCTCTCTCTCTCTCTCTCTCTCGCTCTCTTTCTCTCTCTCTCTCTCTCTCTCTGCACCCTGATGCCTAGCTAGATCTACCTACATGTGTGTTTGACTGAGATTGACTGTAGCGTGCGGTTGATGGTTTGTTAGTGTATGTTTGGGAGCGGGCCGTGCGCCTGTATATTGTTGTATGTAAATGAGGCGGCGAGCTGGTGTCGGACTGACCGGGCTATGGGCCTGACGTTACCCAGACTCCTCTCTTCTGTGTGTACTCCTCATGATGTCATTTATAACACACACGGGGCCCACGGACATGTGATGGAGCGAGAGAGAGACGAGGGGGAGGGGCTTGGCATATTGTAACGCTCAGTTGTAGCTACAGTATAAGTTTTACCTGACTGGTTGTCCGCTAGTTTCAACGACGTATGACGACTAATGCTCAGTTGTAGCTACAGTATAAGTTTTACCTGACTGGTTGTCCGCTAGTTTCAACGACGTATGACGACTAATGCTCAGTTGCTTCTTGATTCCAGTGTGAGTTCTGAACAATGAACAAACAGCTGACATGACTAAATATGGACCCGGTCTGCACCATAATGCAAATCTCGTTAGGTTGTAAATATGAACAGCCTTACCAAATCAAATGGGAAACTACTCAAAAACTATTGTCTCAGTTGTGAAATATTTCCCAGGTAATCTGGGAAATATAATCTTATGTAAAGTTATGTTGCCTGTGGGGCCAACTGTCTGAAGATCCTGGATTTGGAGACATATAGACAAATACAGGCCGGTAGGTTCAGGTTGGATTTACAGGAGGAGGGGTGTGTCAACTCAACTTACTGGAAGGTGTGTGTGTGTGTGTGTGTGTCAATGTAAGTGTGTGTGTTTGCACGTACCTACCTATGCGTTTGTGTGTTTGTGTGTGTGGGTGGCTTTCAGCGGTAAGGTCAAGTGAGGGAACCAACTTGTTTTTCTCTCTCTCTCTTATAGGCGGTAGGATTGTAGGGAGGAAGAACACAGTTTGGCATATGTTTTAGAGCATTACATCAAAGCGGTGTGTGTTTGTTAAAGAGCCTGATATTAGCAGACGACGTGAGGAGATGTAGGAGGTGTGTTAATGTGGAGCCTCATAACCTTACCTCCGCTCTACAGACTCAGACTGACGCCAAACACACGTCTGACTGGGTTGTTGCTATAACAATCTCAGGCCCTGCGTGTGTGTGTGTGTGTGTGTGTGTGTGTGTGTGTGTGTGTGTGTGTGTGTGTGTGTGTGTGTGTGTGTGTGTGTGTGTGTGTGTGTGTGTGTGTGTGTGTGTGTGTGTGTGTGTGTGTGTGTGTGTGCTCTGTATACTATAACACTCTCAGAACCCTTTCCTCTCCCTCTGCAACTCTTTCCCAGGTCATTTGCTGTAAACAAAAATGTGTTCTAAGTCAATTTACCTGGTCAAATAAGAGTTAAACAACAAAGAAGCCAGTCAGAAAGGCCCTCAGATCTGTGGGTGTGGCCTTCCTGGTCAATGATTTGAATCATGTTTAAGACATTGGTCAGATGTAAATCATCGGTGGACTAGTGTATATGCCCAAAGTATGACGCCCTATATCCTACTCTAAAGGTATAGTCCATACACCTGTGGTGTGATAGTTGACTAGGTGTAGGCTGACTGCTGTATATTACACCTGTGGTGTGATAGTTGACTAGGTGTAGGCTGACTGCTGTATATTACACCTGTGGTGTGATAGTTGACTAGGTGTAGGCTGACTGCTGTATATTACACCTGTGGTGTGATATTTGACTAGGTGTAGGCTGACTGCTGTAAATTACACCTGTGGTGTGATAGTTGACTAGGTGTAGGCTGACTGCTGTAGATTACACCTGTGGTGTGATAGTTGACTAGGTGTAGGCTGACTGCTGTAGATTACACCTGTGGTGTGATAGTTGACTAGGTGTAGGCTGACTGCTGTATATTACACCTGTGGTGTGATAGTTGACTAGGTGTAGGCTGACTGCTGTATATTACACCTGTGGTGTGATAGTTGACTAGGTGTAGGCTGACTGCTGTATATTACACCTGTGGTGTGATAGTTGACTAGGTGTAGGCTGACTGCTGTATATTACACCTGAGGTGTGATAGTTGACTAGGTGTAGGCTGACTGCTGTATATTACACCTGTGGTGTGATAGTTGACTAGGTGTAGGCTGACTGCTGTATATTACACCTGTGGTGTGATAGTTGACTAGGTGTAGGCTGACTGCTGTATATTACACCTGTGGTGTGATACTTGACTAGGTGTAGGCTGACTGCTGTATATTACACCTGAGGTGTGATAGTTGACTAGGTGTAGGCTGACTGCTGTATATTACACCTGTGGTGTGATAGTTGACTAGGTGTAGGCTGACTGCTGTATATTACACCTGAGGTGTGATAGTTGACTAGGTGTAGGCTGACTGCTGTATATTACACCTGTGGTGTGATAGTTGACTAGGTGTAGGCTGACTGCTGTATATTACACCTGTGGTGTGATATTTGACTAGGTGTAGGCTGACTGCTGTAAATTACACCTGTGGTGTGATAGTTGACTAGGTGTAGGCTGACTCCTGTAGATTACACCTGAGGTGTGATAGTTGACTAGGTGTAGGCTGACTGCTGTGTATTACACCTGTGGTGTGATAGTTGACTAGGTGTAGGCTGACTGCTGTATATTACACCTGTGGTGTGATAGTTGACTAGGTGTAGGCTGACTGCTGTATATTACACCTGTGGTGTGATATTTGACTAGGTATAGGCTGACTGCTGTAAATTACACCTGTGGTGTGATAGTTGACTAGGTGTAGGCTGACTGCTGTAGATTACACCTGTGGTGTGATAGTTGACTAGGTGTAGGCTGACTGCTGTATATTAAACCTGTGGTGTGATAGTTGACTAGGTGTAGGCTGACTGCTGTATTTTACACCTGTGGTGTGATATTTGACTAGGTGTAGGCTGACTGCTGTAAATTACACCTGTGGTGTGATAGTTGACTAGGTGTAGGCTGACTGCTGTAGATTACACCTGTGGTGTGATAGTTGACTAGGTGTAGGCTGACTGCTGTATATTACACCTGTGGTGTGATAGTTGACTAGGTGTAGGCTGACTGCTGTATATTACACCTGTGGTGTGATAGTTGACTAGGTGTAGGCTCTGGGGTAGATTTCCTCAGGCCGTTTGTCATGCGCTCGACACCGGATATCAGCACTTTTATTGTTTCACTGTATGTGTTCTGAGAATGGCTGCTTGGCTGCTTGGCTGTTGCTGCACCTGATGGTACAGTAAGCCAGCCAGCCACCTCACCTACCTGGGCACCAGTCACATCAGTGTGCTGTGTGCTGTCTCAGGCATGTGTCTACATGGTAAGCCCCCTTTGAATAGAGACTTGTGCTGAGCAAGCAGCGAGCCACGTAGAATGACAAAGGACAGCAAACAAAGTCAAACACCACTGTGACTTTTGCTCTTTTCAAAAGTCCCTGTTGAATAGGTTAAATGGTTGGGCCCGGAGCTCTCCATTGTTCCGTGATTAACTCTTCCGGAAGTTTATGTTTGTAGTTTGTTCAGGCGTTGTACATGCGTCCTAAAAACCAGCAGGTTGGCATCTTAGGGAGGTCTAAATATTGTGTATTTAATATTGTGTATTTCCTTCATTGAACCAGGATCCAATCTACCTCAATACATTGTGGTTTCTAGTGTTCTGTTCCTACGTTGGCTAAAATGGGAAGTTTGACTTCTCAGATCCTGTTTGTGTGGCTGCTGACTGGGTGGGTTCTCTTCTGACTGACTGCCCACGTTGCCTATGTACCTACCTACTGCACAGCTCTCTATCCACGCACCAGGCCAGTGTTCATTAGGCACAAAACACATGAAAACAGATTGAAACAAGGAGGTAATACCTGAACAACTAACAACTAACATTTGCCCTTTTGAACATGACCCAAGACTGAGAGATAGAGACTGACACATACAGTCAATTATGCTAATTATGGTCAGTAAAGAAAACTTTAAGCTCATCTCTCAACTTAAAAAACCATGTCTATACTTTGCCCCTTGATAACCAGAGCACTTCTGTATGTTTTAAAAGCGTTACATGGTCCCTGCCCATATCATTGCATAGTCCAGAAAATACATTAGAGTTCAGGGGCCTTGGTTTAAACAAAGTTAACCATTTCCACTGTAGTGTCCAAAACGACTGACACATACAGACTGGCAGATACAGACGGGCAGATACAGACTGGCACATACAGACTGGCACATACAGACTGACACATACAGACTGGCAGATACAGACTGGCAGATACAGACGGGCAGATACAGACTGACACATACAGACTGACACATACAGACTGACACATACAGACTGGCACATACAGACTGGCAGATACAGACTGGCAGATACAGACTGGCAGATACAGACTGACACATACAGACTGACACATACAGACTGACACATACAGACGAACGCATACAGACGAACGCATACAGACTGACGCATACAGACTGGCAGATACAGACGGGCAGATACAGACGGGCAGATACAGACTGACACATACAGACTGGCAGATACAGACGGGCAGATACAGACGGGCAGATACAGACGGACACATACAGACTGGCACATACAGACTGGCAGATACAGACTGGCAGATACAGACTGGCAGATACAGACTGACGCATACAGACTGACGCATACAGACGGACGCATACAGACGGACGCATACAGACGGACGCATACAGACGGACGCATACAGACGGACGCATACAGACGGACGCATACAGACGGACGCATACAGACGGACGCATACAGACGGACGCATACAGACGGACGCATACAGACGGACGCATACAGACGGACGCATACAGACGGACGCATACAGACGGACGCATACAGACGGACGCATACAGACGGACGCATACAGACGGACGCATACAGACGGACGCATACAGACGGACGCATACAGACGGACGCATACAGACTGACGCATACAGACTGACGCATACAGACTGACGCATACAGACTGACACATACAGACTGACACATACAGACTGGCAGATACAGACTGACACATACAGACTGGCAGATACAGACTGGCAGATACAGACTGACACATACAGACTGGCAGATACAGACTGACACATACAGACTGGCAGATACAGACTGACACATACAGACTGGCAGATACAGACAGGCGGATATGGACTGGCAGATACAGACTGGCAAGCCTATCACCCATACTCTTGATCTGCCACCTAATTAACCAAACTCTTAATTGAGGATACTCCTCCCCTATGCTCTAGGTCAGTGCTTCCCATTCTTTTTAAAGGTCCCGTACCCCTTCAAACATTCAACCTCCAGCTGCGTACCCCGTCTAGCTACAGGGTCAGCGCACTCTCAAAAAAATGTTTTGCCATCATTGTAAGCCTGCCACACACACACACTATACGATACATTTATTAAACATAAGAATGAGTGTGAGTTTTAGTCACAACCTGGCTCGTGGGAAGTGACAAAGAGCTCTTATAGGGCCAGGGCACAAATAGTAAGAATCAAAATGTTGCTCTTTATTTAACCATCTTACAAATAAAACCTTATTTGTTCATCAAAAATGGTGAATAACTCACCACAGGTTAATGAGAAGGGTGTGCTTGAAAGGATGCACATAACTCTGCAATGTTGGGTTGTATTAGAGAGAGTCTCAGTCTTAAATCATTTTCCACACACAGTCTGTGCCTGTATTTAGTTTTCATGCTAGTGAGGGCCGAGAATTCACTCTCATATAGGTACATGGTTGCAAAGGGCATCAGTGTCTTAACAGCGAGATTTGCCAAGGCAGGATACTCTGAGTGCAGCCTAATCCAGAAATCTGGCAGTGGCTTCTGATTATTAAATAACATTTTCACAGAACCGCTTGTTGCAATTACGATGAGGCTCTCTTGTTCAGATATCGGTAAGTGGACTGGAGGCAGGGCATGAAAGGGATAACGAATCCAGTTGTTTGTGTCATCTGTTTCGGGAAAGTACCTGCGTAATTGCACGCCAACTCACTCAGGTGCTTCACGATATCACATTTGACATTATCCTTAAGCTTGAGTTCATTTGCACACAAAAAAATCATACAATAATGGAAAGACCTGTGTGTTGTCCTTGTTAGTGTAGACGGAGAAGAGCTCCAACTTCTTAATCATAGCCTCAATTTTGTCCCACACATTGAATATAGTTGCATAGAGTCCCTGTAATCCTAGATTCAGATCATTCAGGAGAGAAAAAACATCACTCAGATAGGCCAGTCATGTGAGAAACTCGTCATCATGCAAGCAGTCAGACTAGTGAAAATAATGGTTAGTAAAGAAAACTTTTTTTATTTTATCTTTATTTAACTAAGTAAGTCAGTTAAGAACAAAATCTTATTTTCAATGATGGCCTAAGAACAGTGGGTTAACTGCCTTGTTCAGGGGCAGAACAACAGATTTTTACCTTGTCAGCTCGGGGATTTGATCTTGCAACCTTCCGGTTGCTAGTCTAACGCTCTAACAACTAGGCTACCTTCCGCCCCAAAGAAAACTTTAAGCTTGTCTCTCAATTTAAAAAAAAAGTGCCAATACTCTGCCCCTTGATAACCAGCGCACTTCTGAATGTTGTAAAAGCGTTACATGGTCACTGCCCAAATCATTGCATAGTGCAGAAAATACACAAGAGTTCAGGGGCCTTGCTTTAACAAGGTCAACAATTTTCACTGTAGTGTCCAAAACGTCTTTCAAGCTGTCAGGCATTCCCTTGGCAGCATGAGCCTCTCGGTGGATGCTGCAGTGTACCCAAGTGGCGTCGGGAGCAACTGCTTGCATGCGCGTTACCACTCCCTGTCATGGCTTTTGCGCCATCAGTACAGGTACCAACACATCTTGACCACCAATGTCCATTTTATGTCACAAAGCTGTCCAGCACTTTAAAAATATCCTCTCCTGTTGTCCTGGTTTCCAATGGTTTTCAGAAGAGGATATCTTACTTAATTGACCCCCCATAAACGTAACGGACATATCGCAGGAGCTGTGCCAGGCCCGCCACGTTTGTTGACTCATCCAGCTGTAACGCATATAATTCACTGGCTTGTATGCGAAGCAGTAATTGTTTCAAAGCATTTCCTGCCATGTCACTGATGCGTCGTGAAACAGTGTTGTTTGATGAAGACATTGTCTGTATGTATTTTTTGGTCTTTTCCCCCAGCATTGTCCCAGCCATATCCGCGGCAGCAGGAAGAATGAAGTCCTCCACAATAGTACAGGGCTTGCCTGTCCTAGCCACTCGGTAGCTCACCATATAAGACGCTTCCAGCCCCTTCTAATTAATGGTATCTGTTGCTTTTATACATGTCTTACAACTCGAAAGCCGTCTTAATTCTCAGTCAAAAAACTCCTGTGGCTTATTTTTCAAATTGGCATGTTTTGTTTCTAAATGTTTGCGCAAGAGTGAAGGTTTTATCGAGTTGTGAGACTGTACTTTTGCACATATAACACACTGTGGCTGAGGAAAGGAACTATTTCCAATATAAGTGAACCCCAAATCAATGTAGTTGTCATCATATTTGCGCCTCTTCGATGGTCCAACGTCCCTGTCTGTTGTTGGGTGCTTTCCCGGGTAAGGGGGCAGTAGCTCTTCGGCTGAGTCAGATTCACAACTGTCAGTGTCCATGCTAGCCGGGCTACCAACAACATGTTTTCTTGCCTGCTCC
This sequence comes from Salvelinus fontinalis, assembly GCF_029448725.1. Lineage (NCBI taxonomy): Eukaryota > Metazoa > Chordata > Actinopteri > Salmoniformes > Salmonidae > Salvelinus > Salvelinus fontinalis. Next base: position 31,208 of record NW_026600500.1, read on the forward strand.
CACTCCCCCTCCCTGGCACTCGAGGGCGCCAGGCTACCCGTCATTATACGCACCTGTTACCATCATTACGCAGGTGAGTCATTGGACTCATCTGGACTCCCTCACTTTGGTGACTGCCCCTGTATATATGTCTTCTCCTCTGTGTTGTTCCCTGTAGTAGCAATGTTTGTCGTGTCGTGTTTATGTCCAGACGCTGTTCTTGTTCCGTTGCATGTCAGTCTATATTAAATGGTTCACTCCCTGTACCTGCTTCTCATCTCCTGCGATGGGCGTTACAAATGTCAAATTAATGATGCTAGCATTGGATGTGCTCGTGGAAGCAGAACAACTTGTGTCGTCGACAGGTGCAGGTGTAGTACTGCTGGTAGTAGCAGTACTACCAGTAGAGCTGGTATGTGTCTCTATGGATGCGGGCCTTACTTTTTTTTAACCATTTATCCATTTTCGAGCAAACTGAATGAGCAATCAATCAATTAAATGTATTTAGAAAGCCCTTTTTACATCAGCCGAAGTCACAGAGTGTTGTACATAAACACAGCCTAAAACCCCAAACGGCAAGCAATGCAGATGTAGAAACATGGTGGCTATGAAAAACTCCCTAGAAAGGCCGGAACCTAGGAAGAAACCTAGAGAGGAACCAGGCTCTGAGGGGTGGCCAGTCCTCTTCTGGCGGTTGCAGGGTGGAGATTATAACAGAACATGGCCAAGATGTTTAAATGTTCATAGATGACCAGCAGGGTCAGACATAATAATCACAGTGGTTGTAGAGAGTGCAACAGGACAGCACCTCAGGAGTAAATGTCAGTTGGCGTTTCATAGCCGATCATTCAGAGTTAGAGACAGCAGGTGCGGTGGAGAGAGAGTCCAAAACAGCAGGTCCGGGATAAGGTAGCACGTCCAGTGAACATGTCAGGGTTCCATAACCGCAGGCAGAACAGTTGAAACTGGAAAAGCAGCACGACCAGGTGGACTGGGGACAGCAAGGAGTCATCAAGCCAGGTAGTCCTAGGGCTTAGGTCCTCCAAGAGAAGGAGAAAGAGAGAAAAAGAGAGAGAGAGCATTAGAGGGAGCATGCTTAAATTCACACAGGACACCGAATAAGATAGGAGAAATACTCCAGATATAACAGACTGTCCCTAGCCCCCCGACACAAACTATTGCAGCATAAATACTGGAGGCTGAGACAGGAGGGGTCGGGAGACACTGTGGCCCCGTCCGACGATAACTCCGGACAGGGCCAAACAGGCAGGATATAACCCCACCCACTTTGCCAAAGCACAGCCCCACACCACTAGAGGGATATCTTCAACCACCAACTTACTACCCTGAGACAAGGCCGAGTATAGCCCACCAAGATCTCCCCCACGGCAGGAACCTGAAGGGAGAGCCAACTCGGACAGGAAGATCACGTCAGTGACTCAACCCACTCAAGTGACGCACTCCTCCTAGGGACGGCATGGAAGAGCACCAGTAAGCCAGTGACTCAGCTCTCGTAATAGGGTTAGAGGCAGAGATTCCCAGTGGAGAGAGGGGAACCGGCCAATTTAAAGTAAAACATTTACCACCAATTTTGGGGCTTCACCATGTTTAATAGAAATGTACAGCTGTGTATCGTCCGCATAGCAGTGAAAGTTAACATTATGTTTCCGAATGACATCACCAAGAGATAAAATATATAGTGAAAACAACAGTGCTCCTTAAACGGAACCTTGAGGAACACCGAAATTTACAGTTGATTTGTCAGAGGACAAACCATCCACAGAGACAAACTGATATCTTTCCGACAGACAAGATCTAAACCATGCCAGAACTTGTCCGTGTAGACCAATTTGGGTTTCCAATCTCAAAAAGAATGTGGTGATCGATGGTATCAAAAGCAGCACTAAGGTCTAGGAGCATGAGGACAGATGCAGAGCCTCATTCTGACGCCATTAAAAGGGAATTTACCAACTTCACAAGTACAGTCTCAGTGCTATGATGGGGTCTAAAACCAGACTGAAGCGTTTTGTATACATTGTTTGTCTTCAGGAAGGCAGTGAGTTGTTGCACAGCTTTTTCAATTTGTTTTGAGAGGAATGCGTGATTCGATATAGGCCGATAGTTTTTTATATTTTCTGGGTCAAGGATTGGCTTTTTCGTTACATGTCCGTCTTCAACGTTGTGAACATTTCACCCTACTGAGCAGTCAAGTTCAGAAGTTAAACTACATGAACTACTGTGACGTCCCATCAGTCTAGTGAACCGGCATTCCCTGTACCAGCCTACCTACTGTACTGTAAAACATCTGTAAAAGAAGTGTAAAATTGCCTTGATATAAAGTGCATGGAGCCGTTTCTATGGTTTGTTAATTGAACTCTACCACACGCCCGGATCTCTCATCTCCCTGTACTTTAGCTACTCTGCCATGTGGTGTATTTCTCCAGTAGCTAGTGTACTGTGCCTTCCACATAGGCCTACCGGAGCAGCCTGCCCTGCCCTCCAGCAGCATAGCTGCAGTACATGTACTGTATCTAACAGTTAGCATTGTACCTTACTGTATGTGCTGTACTCTGCTGTGCTGTGCTGTACTCTGCTGTACCTTTCAGTACGCCTCCAGGAGCGGCCTGCCCTTTCCTGCTAGTCTGCCCTGCAGCTGCCAGTCTGGCTCGGAGTCCTACTTCTGCTTCACTCTTCAGGAATGGAGAATAATAACAAAGGAAATCAATTAAATAACACTAAAGCATTTTGCGGTTGAGGAGAGAGAAAAAAGTGAGACATACCTTGAGAGACGGCGAGGAAGGGACTGAGGCTTCAGGATATGAATAGGAGTTTGTGAGCATGTGTGTGTGTGTGTGTGTGTGTGTCTGCGTGTATGTGTGTAAAGGAGCAGGCTGGGAACGGGGTGCTTGGCCCTCCAGGTGTGTGCCGATGGCTGTCCAGACTTGTGGGGGCTCACTGCGGAGGTGGCTACGTGACAGGAGTAATGACAGGCTGCAGCGGGTGAGGACATGAGTGTGTGTGTTCGCCTGCGGGCGTATGTTGGTCCGGCCCCCGTCAGCACAGACACACACAGAACCACACGGAAAAACACACTCACAAAGGTGCATATACACACATACACACATACACGTATAACAATGCACCATACAGTGTATCAGACTGCACATCTCAGACACTGCAGTCTGTTAGAGGAGTGAGAGCAGGAGGAGTCAGCACTCCACCTCTCCTCCTCTCCACCTCTCCTCCTCTCCTCTTTTCCTACTCACCTCTCCTCCTCTCCACCTCTTCTCCTCTCCACCTCTTCTCCTCTCCTCCTCTCCACCTCTCTACCTCTCCTCCTCTATTCATTAGGTTACGCAATTGAAAAAGTTGCAGGTAACCTAGCAGTTAAGAGCGTTGGGCCAGTAGCCATGAAGTGCTTTGAAAGGCTGGTCATGGCTCACATCAACAGCATCCTCCCCAGACCCACTCCAATTCGCATACCGCCCCAACAGATCCACAGATGAACCAATCTCAATTGCACTCCACACTGCCCTTTCCCACCTGGACAAAAGGAACACCTATGTGAGAATGCTATTCATTGACTACAGATCAGCGTTCAACACCGTAGTGCCCACAAAGCTCATCACTAAGCTAAGGACCCTGAGACTTAACCCCTCCCTCTGCAACTGGATCCTGGACTTCCTGATGGGCCATCCCCGGGTGGTAACGTTAGGCAACAACACATCTGCCGTGCTGATCCTCAACACTGGGGCCCATCAGGGGTGTGTACTTAGTCCCCTCCTGTACTCCCTGTTCACCCACGACTGAGTGGCAAAACACGACTTCAACACCATCATTAAGTTTGCTGAAGACACAACAGTGGTAGGCCTGATGACCGACAACGATGAGACAGCCTATAGGGAAGAGTTCAGATGCCAGGCAGGACAATAACCTTTCCCTCAATGTGAGCAAGACAAAGGAGCTGATCGTGGACTACAGGAAAAGGCGGGCCGAAAAAGGCCCCCATTAACATCAATGGGGCTGTAGTGGAGCGTGGAGAGTGTTTCAAGTTCCTTGGTGTTCACAGTGTTCACATCACCAACGAACTATCATGGTCCAAACACACCAGGACAGTTGTGAAGAGGGCACGACAAGACCTTTTCCCTCTCAGGAGACTGAAAAGATTTGATCCTCATAAAGTTCTACAGTTGCACCATCGAGAGCATCCTGACCAGTTGCATCACTGCCTGGTATGGCAAATGCTTGGCATCTGACCATAACGCGCTACAGAGAGTAGTGCGTATGGCCCAGTACATCACTGGGGCCAAGCTTCCTGCCATCCAGAACCTTTATAACAGGCGGTGTCAGAGGAAGGCCCTACAAATTGTCAGCAACTCCTGCCACCCTGGTCATAGACTGTTATTTCTGCTACCGCACGGCAAGCTGTACCGGAGCGCGAAGTCTAGGACCAAAAGGCTCCTTAATAACAGCTTCTGCTGAACAATTAATCAAATGGCTACCGGAATATTTACATTGACCATTTATTTTGTACACTGCTGCTACTCGCTGTTTATTATTGAAGCACAGTCACTTCACCCTTTACACTTCACCACGCCTGTATCTAGCCTTGTCATTGTTATTTTATTCTGTTACTTTTTTATCATTTTTTACTTTAGTTTATTTGGTAAATATTTTCTCAACTCTTTCTTGAACTGCACTGTTGGTTAAGGGCTTGTAAGTAAGCATTTCACGGTAAGGTCTACACTTGTATTCGGCGCATGTGACAAAGTTTGATTTGATTTGACACTGCAATGTTACAGAGCAGCTCACATGGTGTAGAAGAGATGTGATTGTCTGTCAGGTAATAAGGAGTCCTGCTAGCTCTTTTCATTACATGTCCGTTTTCAACGTTGTAAACATTTCACCCTACTGAGCAGTCAAGTTCAGAAGTTTTGAACTTGCCTTGAGAGGGTCAAGTTTGACATTTCCGTCACTTGATAATGACTGGTTTAACAAGTTGAGGTTGAGTAGCTTGAGTAAGTTTTACATTCAGGTTTGACATCTTTGTGTTTCAAAGATGGCGATGTGCCATCTTGCTGTATACTTCTGTTGTAATGATATGCTAGTTACACTAAATGTGTACACTAATCCTCTGTTTGACGAGGAGCATATACTTAGCACATTGCAGTACTATTTGAAGAACACAATGATTTGTAGACACAGACAGACAGAGAGACAGACAGACAGGACACACACACACATACCGACAATGGTTACTGTACAACAATGCACATTATTGTTGTGGCTTCCCGGGAGGCTTCAAAGCTTGAATCACAGGGAAGGAGAACTGTGCGTGTGGTCAGCGGTACTCTCCTCGACACAATACAGGTCTGAGGAGTGCCCTTCTCCAGCGGTGGGGGTTCCACAGTGGGCTCACCACGCCGGCCGCATCCAGCAGCTCTGTTTCCCCATTTCCCTGTTCCTGAGGTGCTCAGAACCACAGTGAATACAGACACACCATTGTCTTCTCTCCCATGTACAGTTGAAGTCGGAAGTTTACATACACCTAGCCAAGTACATTTAAACTCAGTTTTCACAATCCCTGACATTTAATCCTAGTAAAAATGCCCTGTTTTAGGTCAGTTAGGATCACCACTTTATTTTAAGAATGTGACATGTCAGAATAATAGTAGAGAGAATGATTTATTTCAGCTTTTATTTCTTTCATCACATTCCCAGTGGGTCAGAAGTTTACATACACTCAATTAGTATTTGGTAGCATTGCCTTTCAATTGTTTAACTTGGGTCAAACGTTTCGGGTAGCCTTCCACAAGCTTCCCACAATAAGTTGGGTGAATTTTGGCCCATTCCTCCTGACAGAGCTGGTGTAACTGAATCAGGTTTGTAGGCCTCCTTGCTCACACACGCTTTTTCAGTTCTGCCCACAAATTTTCTATAGGATTGAGGTCAGGGCTTTGTTATGGCCACTCCAATACCTTGACTTTGTTGTCCTTAAGCCATTTTGCCACAACTTTGGAAGTGTGCTTGGGGTCATTGTCCAGTTGGAAGACCCATTTGCGACCAAGCTTTAACTTCCTGACTGATGTCTTCAGATGTTGCGTCAATATATCCACATAATTTTCCTACCTCATGATGCCATCTATTTTGTGAAGTGCACCAGTCCCTCCTGCAGAAAAGCACCCCCACAACATGATGCTGCCACCCCCGTGCTTCACGGTTGGGATGGTGTTCTTCGGCTTGTAAGCATCCCCCTTTTTCCTCCAAACATAACGATGGTCATTATGTCTAAACAGTTCTATTTTTGTTTCATCAGACCAGAGGACATTTCTCCAAAGAGTACAATCTTTGTCCCCATGTGCAGTTGCAAACTGTAGTCTGGGTTTTTTTTGGTGGTTTTGGAGCAGTGTCTTCTTCCTTGCTTAGCGGCCTTTCAGGTTATATCGATATAGGACTCGTTTTACTTTGGATATAGATACTTTTGTACCTGTTTCCTCCAGGATCTTCACAAGGTCCTTTGCTGTTGTTCTGTGATTGATTTGCACTTTTCGCACCAAAGTACGTTCATCTCTAGGAGACAGAACACGTCTCCTTCCTGAGCGGTATGACGGCTGTGTGGTCCCATGGTGTTTATACTTGCGTACTATTGTTTGTACAGATGAACGTGGTACCTTCAGGCATTTGGAAATTGCTCCCAAGGATGAACCAAACCAGACTTGTATTGACTTGTATTGAAATCTTGGCTGATTTCTTTTGATTTTCCCATGATGTCAAGCAAAAAGGCACTGAGTTTGAAGGTAGGCCTTGAAATACATCCACAGGTACACCTCCAATTGACAAAAATGATGTCAATTAGCCTATCAGAAGCTTCTAATGCCATCATTTTCTGGAATTTTCCAAGCTGTTTAAAGGCACAGTCAACTTAGTGTATGTAAACTCCTGACCCACTGGAATTGTGATATAGTGAATTATAAGTCTCTGTCTGTAAACAATTTTTGGAAAAATTACTTGTGTCATGCACTAAGTAGATGTCCTAACAGACTTGCCAAAACTACAGTTTGTTAACAATACTTTTGTGGAGTGGTTGAAAAACACGTTTTAATGACTCAAACCTAAGTGTATGTAAACTTCCGACTTCAACTGTAGGACACAGTTGAGACACATCAGACACAATTATGTGTCTATCAGTGGTGTGTGTATTACATTTACATTTACGTCATTTAGCAGACGCTCTTATCCAGAGCGACTTACAAATTGGAAAGTTCATACATATTGAACCCTGGTCCCCCCGTGGGAAATGAACCCACAACCCTGGCGTTGCAAGCGCCATGCTCTACCAACTGAGCCACACGGGACCTATGTATGTGCGTGTGTGTGTGTGTGCGTGTGTGTGTGTGTTTGCGTGTGTGTGTGTGTGTGTGTGTGTGTGTGTGTGTGTGTGTGTGTGTGTCCATATCCTTGCTATTACTCTCCCCTCACCATCCAGACCTAGTTCACCCATTAGCTAAGTCTACACTCTTATTAGGAGGCAGAAAAGTCTAATTGCTAACATCTTTGAAGTTAAGTCCAGTATGAACGGCCCTGCCTTGCAATACTTAGTGCTACCGGTCATGTGAACCATCCACAGGTGGGTCATCCCATAGTCTGTGGCCAGTAAACTGGGCCAAGTCCTACTGGGCTACAGCTTAGTAGCTTTTGTCACAGAGGATCACACAACATTGTCATGTGCTTTTTGAGTCCTCATGAGATTATATATATTTTTTCTCAATTAGGGTCCAATGTCGCTGTGGGTTCAAAGGAGAGGATAGTTGTGTTTTGTTCCCCTGTTGTTTGGGAGCTCAGGGATCTTAAGAAAAGTTGAATGTCATCCCACTGTTGAGAAGAGCAGCTGAACCTCTGGACTTCATCTGGTTTACAGTACAAAGTGACCACTCGATCTCCCACAATGCAACACCAGGCCTATACGTCTGTCTGTTGGATTCGTTATGATCCAGAGGGTATTAAAATGTATGGAGCGTATCAAAGCTCAAAGCGTCATTCCTCTCCGGTCTTGTTGCTTTTTGTCTTGTGTTCATTGTTGTTTTTGGATTACAGAGAGACACTCACCACAGTGGCCTGCGGCGACACCTACACTTATAGTTGGGACTTTTTTCTTGTCCTCGGAACAGTGCTTTACTTAGGATGCATTCCTGATTATTGACACACTCCAGTGGAGGGGTGGATTAGAGAGAAGCTCCATGCTGTATGGCCTTCTGGTTCTTCTTCTCAGCTCATGAGCAACGCATGGGGGGTCATCTCCATGACAATGGTGCACCACTACAAAACAGTGGTTTCGCCATCAACCGGTTTGACAGAGAGTTAGTTGGTGGCGCTCCTTGAGTGGCTAAGTGAGGAGGTTTAAGAATTAGGATAAAATTGGTTGTCTGAATTAGCTCAAATAGGATGCATATGATATGTTGTCTTCTTGCTACTCTAAACATATACCTTTCACTCGCTCAACCGTCAACCGTCAATGGATTGAGTTCTACCCCAATAGTGCTTGACAATAGGAGATGCTAATGTAACCACCTGGGGATTGAACCTGGGTCTCCTGCGCACCACTGTAATATGTTAGCCCACTGAGTTGAAGCCTGGGCATTAACTCAGGGAAGCTAGTCTTTGCGTCTCATGCAAGGTAACTCATCACGCAATCAATGAACACAATATGTTTATAAAACCCCTTTTAGCCTACATCAGCAGTCGTCACCAAGTGCTTGAACAGAGTGCAACACTAGTTTACAGTCTCTGAGTTGAGGAGTAGCAGTCCGTCCCTGTCCCCATTCTGACTGGCCTGATTACCTGTGTCCGGCCTGCCACATGTGGCCCACTGTGGGTGGCTAAGATGATCAGATAGCTGGGACTGAAGCAGCATTGTGAAGGAGAGGTGGACTGACAGAGGAAAATACTGAGCTTCTCCTGACCAATCAGACAGGAGACCACAAGTTACATTTTGGTAAACCCTTGAATGGCCGCCACTGACATCATATCCCACTGGGGATGAACCCACCACCTTTTGAGTTTTGATCTCTGTGAACAGTTACCCTCCTCTGAGGGGCACACAGTACGTGAGGATGGCTAGAGGTGGTCCAGAGTTGGAGCATTGTGCATTTTTCAAACACCTAAAACAGCTTTTACCTGCAATCTAGAGCCATGTCAAAACATGTTTCTTTTTCTGCATATCTAAGCATACCTCTAGAGCTGTCGGACTCCTCCTGATTGGTGGTTCTTTTTTTTAAAGAATCTAAATATTCTTTGCTAAAATCTGGGTAAAAGATTCAGTAATTGCTTGCTTTTCTAAACCAACTTTGCCAGCAGGCATGCCAGCTAAGATAGTTAGACAAGCTAGCTACTCTAACTTGATTGACAGCCTGAAATGTCTTCTTCTCCTCTTTCTCCTCCTCTTCTTCATCATCCTTCTCTCTTCTTCATCATCCTTCTCTCTTCCTCCTCATCCTCTTCTTCCTCATCCTCCTCCTCTTCTTCTTCATCTCCTCCTCCTTTCGTCCTCCTCCTTCTCCACTTCTTCCTCATCTTCCTCCTCTTCTTTCTCTTCATCCTTCTCCTCTTCTTACTCATCCTCCTCCTCTTCTTCCCATCCTCATTTTCCTCCTCATCTTCTTCTTCCTCATCCTACTCCTCTTATTCCTCATCCTCCTTCTCCTCTTCTTCTTCTCCTCCTCCTCCTCTTCTTCCTCCTTCTCCTCCTCTTCTTCCTCCTTCTCCTCTTCCTCATCCTCCTTCTCTCTTCTTCCCATCCTCCTCCTCTTCTTCCTCATCCTCCTCCTCATCCTCTTCTTCCTCATCCTCCTTCTTCCTCATCCTCCTTGTCCTCTTCTTCTTCTTCATCTCCTCCTCCTTTCTTCCTCCTTCTCCTCTTTTTCCTCATCTTCCTTCTCTTCTTTCTCTTCATCCTTCTCCTCTTCTTACTCATCCTTCTCTTCTTCCCCATCCTCATTTCCTCCTCTTCTTCCTCCTCTTCTTCTTCCTCATCCTCCTTCTCCTTCTTCCTCCTTCTCCTCCTCTTCTTCATCATCCTCCTCTTCCTCATCCTCCTTCTCTCTTCTTCCTCCTCCTCCTTCTCCTCCTCTTCTTCATCATCCTCCTCTTCCTCATCCTCCTCTTCCTCATCCTCCTCCTCCTCTTCTTCCTCCTTCTCTTCTTCATCATCCTCCTCATCCTCCTCTTCTTCCCATCCTCCTCCTCTTCTTCCTCATCCTCCTCCTCATCCTCTTCTTCCTCATCCTCCTTCTCCTCTTCTTCTTCATCTCCTCCTCCTTTCTTCCTCCTCCTTCTCCTCTTTTTCCTCATATTCCTCCTTCTTTCTCTTCATCCTTCTCCTCTTCTTACTCATCCTCCTCTTCTTCCCCATCCTCGTTTCCTCCTCTTCTTCCTCCTCTTCTTCCTCATCCTCCTTCTCCTTCTTCCTCCTCCTCCTTTTCTTCCTCCTCCTCCTCCTCCTCCTCCTCTTCTGTTCCTCCTCCTCCTCCACCCTTCTTCCTCACGCTGGCCCTTTTCTAGTTCAAAAGTGATGCCGAGTAGATAGATGGAGCAGAGAGAGAAGAGAGAGAAAGCATGCTGTGATTAAAGGGTTACTGTGGGCCCTGTCAGACGAACTGGGCTGTTCAATCTTCACAGCCTCTTTAGGCTGTTGGTTCAGTCATCACATTCAATATGGAGGATTCTGACTGTAAACATCTTTATGTATGCATTTACATCATCATAATCATCATAATCATATTTAATGATCTCTGAAAAGTCAAAACAGAGCGTGCTACGAATATATCACCTCTCTTGCATTTATCACCAACCACCAATCATTTTCTAATCATGATCAGCTAGGTCCTGTATCTCCACCATTGTTGGAGTGATGGTTAGAGGTTTCAGTGGGCTTTATTACATGACATGAACTCTATTTGTTCCTGAAGTAAGCTGGGTGTTGGCGAACACCCAGGTCATATTTCTGTCTGGAAACACCCCTGGTTTGATTGACAGCTACAATTATCAAGTGCGGTTGCAACAACAACATATCATCATATAGCCACTCTGAGAGGAATTTATGCTAATGATTTGTCATACTACTTTTATTTCTTAGTATTAGTGTGGCCTTTTGTGTGTCACGTAGGATAGCTTGGGACACCGTATAGGGGCAGCTTTTCAGAACTACATAACTGCATTTAGGCCTACAGTTGAAGTCTGATTTTGAGGCCTACATTACTACATCATGTTTCATGATTTTAAAGTTTGTCACTCACTCAAAGTGTCTGAAATGCAAGGTTCCATATCATCTGGAGAGCCAATATAAAGGTGAGCTTTACACAAAACTAATCAGTTGCTTTGGGCATTTGATTATATATGTTTTCACGTTTTTTCACGTGACCTCATGTTTTTCACACAACCTCACAGAACCTCCACATTTTTTCACTGTAAAAATGTATTATTTTTAATGTGGCGTGACCACCACCGGTCATGATGTTGTCATCTGATTGTCACACAGAAAGTAGGTTACCTGTGCGCATTCATCCAAAATAATCCCAGCATCCGAGCAGTGCGCTGTGTACCCGCCAACTTCCCTTAAATTCCAGTGGTGTATTGCAATTGTTTTAGGTGTGGGAGTGCAACATTTGTTTTAATGATGTCATCATTTCTCAATCATAAGTTCTGTCGATACCCAAGTGAATATCATTGTAGGATAGGCCTATGCATAAAATGCATCCTCCAATCGCAACGTCTGTCTATGCCCACACATATTGTCTCAAGAACATTTTCTATTTTTAATATCCTGAAACACCAAGTTATGGCATACCTTTTTTCAAAATAGGCCATCATCACGGTCAATTGTGAAGGATAGTTCTTCACATTTTACCGGTGAAACATCCAAACTGCGTTTGCATGCCAATCACTTGATCTCATTCACTTTCATGGGAATATGCATGTAGATCTACTTGAAATACTGTTTGGTGAATGAATTAGAGCAGATGGTGTTAACTATCTATTAGCCTTTCTGTTTCAATCAACACATGTATCCTGCCTAGTGGCAGTGCTGTTGAGTTTTGGCGCATGAGGATTTTTTAAAACTATATAGCTTCAGATAAGAGATGACTGAGGAGGTGTTTTTGGTGGGATATATTAAAGACCTACTATGCTACAGGATATGCTATTATATTTGGTTCTGTTATGTAAAATACTAATGAATCGTTATGTGATCTTGCGAGACATTGATTCAGCTTTGATCTAAATTTACTAAACGAGCACCATTGTGAGAAGTGATCATCTTCTATTTGTAAGAATAAGACTAGAGGAGGACTGGTAGGCGAAGGCAACAGAACTTGATGAAGGTTATTTAAAGTGATTTGAGCGCCCGTCGAGTCGTGGTGCTGAAAGGACAGCACCGTAACCAGGTGGTCACATATCGTTCTGGGTTCCACTGAGCAAGAGGGAGTTTTATGGACCTCATGGCAGACACATGGTGAATTTGGATCCTAGATCTGTAAAGTACGACACGTTCATAAACAGTTACTGTCCTCAAGGCATCTCAGAGGTGACTACAGCACTCCAGAACATAAATGTTATCTGGAACTTAAACCACAGTGTTGCTAGTGAATGGTGATAACAGTGGTATGTAGGGCAGCCTAGTTTACCCAGTATACTGTACCTTGTTTTGCCATTAGTGCTGATAGGAATGCAGTTGGCAGGCAGCTGACAAATGTGTGTGTATGTGGTGGGAAACCCAGTGATGTTCTAATATTGTTGAGTCATTTTAAAATACTAAGTTGGACAACTGGTCTTACTGGAGTTTACTTCTGAAGTGGCACGTAGCTAAACTGTAAGTTGTGGTCTGAACCCTTTGCCTCTGACTGTAAACGTGATTGTTTGATCTACTGTTTGGTGTAGTACCTGATCATCCAAGATTCAGGTGACTTGTCACCTGACGTCTGGTGTGATGTGACGGTTGTGTGCGGTGGTGCCCCTAGCCACCCCTCACTGCCTCCCCTACCCCAGACCTGTCTGAAAGCGAGAGTGGCAGCAGGCATGATGGGAACAGGGAAGGTGCGGTCGTGTGGGTCTGTTGTGCTCCTATAGCGACAGCCTTCGGTTCCTCCTTCTAGAACACTGCCTCAACCCTCCTCCCACCACCCCTCCTCCTCTTGCCCCCCACCACCCACCACCTTACTCTCCCAGAACCTTGCTGTCTGACTTCCTGTCTGCTGGAGGCCTGCCACGTCTTCAGTGTGTGCTTCAGTAATTGATAGGCCTGAGATAATAGATAACTTAACTAATAGACAACCTCACTAATAGACAACTTCACTAATAGACAACCTCACTAAGAGACAACCTCACTAATAGACAACCTCACTAAGAGACAACCTCACTAAGAGACAACCTCACTAAGAGACAACCTCACTAATAGACAACCTCACTAAGAGACAACCTCACTAAGAGACAGCCTCACTAAGAGACAACCTCACTAAGAGACAACCTCACTAAGAGACAACCTCACTAAGAGACAATCTCACTAATAGACAAACTCACTAAGAGACAACCTCACTAATAGACAAACTCACTAAGAGACAACCTCACTAAGAGACAGCCTCACTAAGAGACAACCTCACTAAGAGACAACCTCACTAAGAGACAACCTCACTAAGAGACAACCTCACTAAGAGACAACCTCACTAAGAGACAACCTCACTAAGAGACAGCCTCACTAAGAGACAACCTCACTAAGAGACAGCCTCACTAAGAGACAACCTCACTAAGAGACAACCTCACTAAGAGACAACCTCACTAAGAGACAATCTCACTAATAGACAAACTCACTAAGAGACAACCTCACTAATAGACAGCTTCACTAATAGAAAAACCTCACTAATAGGCAACCTCACTAATAGACAGCTTCACTAATAGAAAAATCTCACTAATAGGCAACCTCACTAATAGAGAACCTCACTAATAGACATCCTCACTAAGAGACAACCTCACTAATAGGCAACCTCACTAATAGACAACCTCACTAAGAGACAACCTCACTAAGAGACAACCTCACTAATAGGCAACCTCACTAATAGAGAACCTCACTAATAGAGAACCTCACTAATAGACAACCTCACTAATAGATAACTTCACTAAGAGACAACCTCACTAATAGAGAACCTCACTAATAGACATCCTCATTAATAGACAATCTCACCAATAGATAACTTCACTAAGAGACAAGCTCACTAATAGAGAATCTCACTAATAGACATCCTCATTAATATATAACTTCACTAATAGACAACTTCACTAATAGACAACCTCACTAAGAGACAGCCTCACTAAGAGACAGCCTCACTAAGAGACAGCCTCACTAATAGACAACCTCACTAAGAGACAGCCTCACTAAGAGACAGCCTCACTAAGAGACAGCCTCATTAAGAGACAGCCTCACTAAGAGACAGCCTCACTAAGAGACAGCCTCACTAATAGACAACCTCACTAAGAGACAACCTCACTAATATAAAACCTCACTAATAGACAACCTCACTAAGACAGCCTCAATAAGAGACAGCCTCACTAAGAGACAGCCTCACTAATAGACAACCTCACTAATAGACAACCTCACTAATAGACAACCTCACTAATAGACAGCCTCACTAAGAGACGGCCTCACTAATAGACGGCCTCACTAATAGACAGCCTCACTAAGAGACAACCTCACTAAGAGACAACCTCACTAATCGACAACCTCACTATTAGACAACCTTGCCAGATGTTTAAAAATATATATATTTAAAAACAACATTTGATCAAACAACCAACCACTAGAAAGCAGACACATCGACGATGTAATCTTAGAGTGAGAGAGACCGTGTGCAGCAGGCCTAAAATAGACCAGGTCCCATATAGCTCTGGTCAAAATTTGTGCATTATATAGGGAATAGGGTGCCATTTGGGACATAGCATTAGTGCTGTGAATTGGAGGGAACCGGACTGAGCCTGTTTTGGGAGCTTCGCTTCGCTCACAACAAGCTGTTTTGCTTGGCAGCATCTCTTTGTTGACATTGTCAGGTTCTCATGCTTATTAGGTTCCTGTTGACGAGATGACTCAATCATGGTATGGCCCTGCACAATTCCATAGACTGGCATTGTGTCACTGCGGAATTATTGCCTACTCACTTCGCTGGCATGTTTATTCTGGACCATGTAGCAAGGCTCACACTCACAGGGCCTTGTCTGTCAAACAGCTAACACGGGTTCTGGCATTTTGTAACGTGTTAAGGAGCTAGGCTATCCATGCATGTCAGTTGTGATAATTGTTGCATAGAATCTCAATGTCCATTTTTCCCATAAAAGTGATGTTTTCCGATTGTGATCGGTCACAGGTTGACAGGTTCTGCAATGTTTTACTGGAATCCCATGAGGAAATAGCATTTCTTAGTACCAAGATTAATTTTCGGTCTTAAATGCCAGCTTTGTTCTTTCCTGTTGTGCTGCTACGTGATTGGTGTATCTTATGCCTCGTCACCCTGAAGAGGAAGTTGTTGTTTTTCTACTTGCTCATCCTTGCATGAGAACTTGAATTGAGGTGAGGCCAGCCTCTTCGGAAGCAGAAACTCAGCTTATACCATGAAGAGTGCTGTTTATCTGACCAAGGCCTGACCGTAAAGACAGGACAGAGTGCTGTTTATCTGACCAAGGCCTGACCGTAAAGACAGCACAGAGTGCTGTTTATCTGACCAAGGCGTGACAGGACAGAGTGCTGTTTATCTGACCAAGGCCTGACAGGAAAGAGTGCTGTTTATCTGACCAAGGCCTGACCGTAAAGACAGGAAAGAGTGCTGTTTATCTGACCAAGGCCTGACCGTAAAGACAGGAAAGAGTGCTGTTTATCTGACCAAGGCCTGACCGTAAAGACAGGACAGAGTGCTGTTTATCTGACCAAGGCCTGACAGGACAGAGTGCTGTTTATCTGACCAAGGCCTGACAGGACAGAGTACTGTTTATCTGACCAAGGCCTGACAGGACAGAGTACTGTTTATCTGACCAAGGCCTGACAGGACAGAGTACTGTTTATCTGACCAAGGCCTGACAGGACAGAGTGCTGTTTATCTGACCAAGGCCTGACAGGAAAGAGTGCTGTTTATGTGACCAAGGCCTGACCGTAAAGACAGGACAGAGTGCTGTTTATCTGACCAAGGCCTGACCGTAAAGACAGGAAAGAGTGCTGTTTATCTGACCAAGGCCTGACCGTAAAGACAGGAAAGAGGGCTGTTTATCTGACCAAGGCCTGACCGTAAAGACAGGACAGAGTGCTGTTTATCTGACCAAGGCCTGACAGGACAGAGTGCTGTTTATCTGACCAAGGCCTGACAGGACAGAGTACTGTTTATCTGACCAAGTCCTGACAGGACAGAGTACTGTTTATCTGACCAAGGCCTGACAGGACAGAGTACTGTTTATCTGACCAAGGCCTGACAGGACAGAGTACTGTTTATCTGACCAAGGCCTGACAGGACAGAGTACTGTTTATCTGACCAAGGCCTGACAGGACAGAGTGCTGTTTATCTGACCAAGGCCTGACAGGACAGAGTACTGTTTATCTGACCAAGGCCTGACAGGACAGAGTACTGTTTATCTGACCAAGGCCTGACAGGACAGAGTGCTGTTTATCTGACCAAGGCCTGACAGGAAAGAGTGCTGTTTATGTGACCAAGGCCTGACCGTAAAGACAGGACAGAGTGCTGTTTATCTGACCAAGGCCTGACCGTAAAGACAGGACAGAGTGCTGTTTATCTGACCAAGGCCTGACAGGACAGAGTGCTGTTTATCTGACCAAGGCCTGACAGGACAGAGTACTGTTTATCTGACCAAGGCCTGACAGGACAGAGTGCTGTTTATCTGACCAAGGCCTGACAGGACAGAGTGCTGTTTATCTGACCAAGGCCTGACAGGACAGAGTGCTGTTTATCTGACCAAGGCCTGACCGTAAAGACAGGACAGAGTGCTGTTTATCTGACCAAGGCCTGACAGGACAGAGTGCTGTTTATCTGACCAAGGCCTGACCGTAAAGACAGGACAGAGTGCTGTTTATCTGACCAAGGCCTGACAGGACAGAGTGCTGTTTTTTCTGACCAAGGCCTGACCGTAAAGACAGGACAGAGTGCTGTTTATCTGACCAAGGCCTGACCGTAAAGACAGGACAGAGTGCTGTTTATCTGACCAAGGCCTGACAGGACAGAGTGCTGTTTTTTCTGACCAAGGCCTGACCGTAAAGACAGGACAGAGTGCTGTTTATCTGACCAAGGCCTGACCGTAAAGACAGGACAGAGTGCTGTTTATCTGACCAAGGCCTGACCGTAAAGACAGGACAGAGTGCTGTTTATCTGACCAAGGCCTGACAGGACAGAGTGCTGTTTTTTCTGACCAAGGCCTGACCGTAAAGACAGGACAGAGTGCTGTTTATCTGACCAAGGCTTGACCGTAAAGACAGGACAGAGTGCTGTTTATCTGACCAAGGCCTGACAGGACAGAGTGCTGTTTATCTGACCAAGGCCTGACAGGAAAGAGTGCTGTTTATGTGACCAAGGCCTGACCGTAAAGACAGGACAGAGTGCTGTTTATCTGACCAAGGCCTGACCGTAAAGACAGGACAGAGTGCTGTTTATCTGACCAAGGCCTGACAGGACAGAGTGCTGTTTATCTGACCAAGGCCTGACAGGACAGAGTACTGTTTATCTGACCAAGGCCTGACAGGACAGAGTGCTGTTTATCTGACCAAGGCCTGACAGGACAGAGTGCTGTTTATCTGACCAAGGCCTGACAGGACAGAGTGCTGTTTATCTGACCAAGGCCTGACAGGACAGAGTGCTGTTTATCTGACCAAGGCCTGACCGTAAAGACAGGACAGAGTGCTGTTTATCTGACCAAGGCCTGACAGGACAGAGTGCTGTTTATCTGACCAAGGCCTGACCGTAAAGACAGGACAGAGTGCTGTTTATCTGACCAAGGCCTGACCGTAAAGACAGGACAGAGTGCTGTTTATCTGACCAAGGCCTGACAGGACAGAGTGCTGTTTTTTCTGACCAAGGCCTGACCGTAAAGACAGGACAGAGTGCTGTTTATCTGACCAAGGCCTGACCGTAAAGACAGGACAGAGTGCTGTTTATCTGACCAAGGCCTGACCATAAAGACAGGACAGAGTGCTGTTTATCTGACCAAGGCCTGACAGGACAGAGTGCTGTTTTTTCTGACCAAGGCCTGACCGTAAAGACAGGACAGAGTGCTGTTTATCTGACCAAGGCCTGACCGTAAAGACAGGACAGAGTGCTGTTTATCTGACCAAGGCCTGACAGGACAGAGTGCTGTTTTTTCTGACCAAGGCCTGACCGTAAAGACAGGACAGAGTGCTGTTTATCTGACCAAGGCCTGACCGTAAAGACAGGACAGAGTGCTGTTTATCTGACCAAGGCCTGACAGGACAGAGTGCTGTTTATCTGACCAAGGCCTGACAGGAAAGAGTGCTGTTTATGTGACCAAGGCCTGACCGTAAAGACAGGACAGAGTGCTGTTTATCTGACCAAGGCCTGACCGTAAAGACAGGACAGAGTGCTGTTTATCTGACCAAGGCCTGACAGGACAGAGTGCTGTTTATCTGACCAAGGCCTGACAGGACAGAGTACTGTTTATCTGACCAAGGCCTGACAGGACAGAGTGCTGTTTATCTGACCAAGGCCTGACAGGACAGAGTGCTGTTTATCTGACCAAGGCCTGACAGGACAGAGTGCTGTTTATCTGA